>NW_007360136.1:1193152-1193882 GCF_000359705.1 Exserohilum turcica Et28A | reverse complement strand
GCCATCGCCGCCATGGTGTTGAGGGGCGAAAAAAAAGTGTGTGTGTGTGAGAGAGAGAGAGAGAGAGAGAGACGGCAATGCCCATTACTCGCTCGCTCGCTCACACCACACACGCATAAGCACACACACAAACACACACACACGCTGCACGCTGCACGCTGCACGCACCGCCGCCGCCGCCACCGCCACTTGCGCTTGCACTTGCACTTGCACTTGCGCTAGTGCCAACCCAGGGTCGCTGTCGCTGTCGCTGTTGCTGTCGCTGTTGCTGTTACTGTCGCTGGGGCAGAGAGAGAGAGAGAGAGAGAGAGAGAGGGGCAAAGCGATTGTGACTGGGTTGTTGCTTATCTTTCTCCAGACTATCCATTTCCATACTACCACTACCGCCACTTCCACTTCCTGCTCCTGCTCCTGCCATGTGACGCAACTTTACTCACGATCACATGGCCATGGCCCGCACACACACAACGCTTACTACTACTACTACTACTACTACTACTACTACTACTACTACTACTACTACCACTACCACTACGCTGATTCCATATTTTTTTTGGCTACTACACTACCAGCTACCGCCCTCCCACTTGCACTCTCCTCAGTGCAGCAGCCCCTCAGACTTAGGTTCGCATCCTCACTTAAGTCTCTCTCACGCACTAATTTTTCGTTTTTTTTTTGAAATCAATTTTCTTTTTTCTTTGTTCCAAGATCCCCCCTCCCCCTCCCCCTC
>NW_007360136.1:1060225-1193062 GCF_000359705.1 Exserohilum turcica Et28A | reverse complement strand
GCCCGCACACACACAACGCTTACTACTACTACTACTACTACTACTACTACTACTACTACTACTACTACTACCACTACCACTACGCTGATTCCATATTTTTTTTGGCTACTACACTACCAGCTACCGCCCTCCCACTTGCACTCTCCTCAGTGCAGCAGCCCCTCAGACTTAGGTTCGCATCCTCACTTAAGTCTCTCTCACGCACTAATTTTCGTTTTTTTTTGAAATCAATTTTCTTTTTTCTTTGTTCCAAGATCCCCCCTCCCCCTCCCCCTCCTCCTCCTCCTCCCAACTGCTACGTACCGGCCATTAGTCCGCCCGCTTTACGCCTAGCGCAAACCCACTCCACTCCACAACTACACTACCACTACCCGCCACCCAAACTTTGGCTTTGCCCAATCCATGCATCCATACACCCATACATCCATGCATACACACATCTTGGGTACGAGGCTGGTATCACATTGCTTTATTTCTAAAAAATCTTCTTCTTCCTCTTCTTCCTCCTCCTCATCATCATCATCATCATCATCATCATCATCATCAATCCTCACTTGCTCTACCCACTTGCGCCTTGTTTTGCACCCACACACCACTACACCCACAGGCACAATCCCCTCTCCGCATACAATACCATACCATGCAATAACCGCTCGTGTGTCGTCGTCAAGCCTTGCGAAAACACCTCCAAATCATCCCCTCACACCCCTTCCAGTACAATAACCTCCATATCAGTCCGTGCTTACTGCACAACCTGCTCATAATGTTAGCTTTGTCACGTGCACTCCGCTCCTCTCATCCACATACCTTTTCTCGGAGCTTGCTTATCCACTGCACAATGCTCTCGCCCTGGTCTGCTCGGTCTTCCACCAGCAATGTCTGCGCCCACAGCTTCAGGCTAGGCTCACCATCCTCCTTGACAATGTATAGCGTAGGCAGCGTAATCGATCCTACCCCCTTTGACTTGTGATCTCTCGACTTCTCAATCACTGCCACCTGTTAGCCACACGCTCATCACCCAATCCAACCTCGACTCACCAGCTCGCACTCGTTCAGAGTATTCGTTATCCAAAAGAGGCAATGACGCCTTGCCCTGCTTCAGCTGCGTACGGTCCTCGACACCAAACACGTCCGCCAAAAGTGCAGGAACAGCGTCGCGCCCAGTCCACCTAAACCACGTCAGCTGCTCTGTTGCTCCCACAAGTGACCTGCTACTTACAAGAACTGGTTGACACCGTCATCTATCAGGTACAGACCGTAGGGCACAATGGCTGCACTCGATAGGTTCAGCGCAGGTGGCATGGTAATCTGGCCAGTCGTCGGCTCAGGCACGCCAGCATCATCAGGCATGTCCTAGATGACGTCAGTCTTCCGCTTCACCCTCATGCCCACACAAAACTTACATGAAGCGAGTAAAAACTCGGGTAGATGTACTGGATGAGCAGTCGCATGGGCAGCGTCGACAAAAGGTCCAGAGCTGCCGACCGAAGGTCACTGGGAATCTGCGCACTCTTGCGAAGACCCACATTCTTGATGAGACCCAGGAACAAGATGGGGAGAGCACGGAGGTTCTGCGGTAGCTGCAGTCCGCCGCCACCCATACTGCCCCCCGCCAGCTCTTTCCTGTATGTTGACAGAATCTCAATCACCTTTGCCTGCAGCGCATCTCGTGCAGCATCAAGACCGCTCGACAGCGCTCGCTCAACCGCCTTGTGACTGAAATACGTCGTGATGGCTTGCGCGTCGGCCGATGCGTACACAGATGCCAGGTTCTCCGTCGTGGGTATAGCAAGCGTCAAGACTCGAATGCGGCGCTGCCCACTTGAAGTAGTGTGTAGCACGGCCGCCTGAAGAGTAATAAACGGCCTCGAAATAGTCTCGTCAATCGCCACTTCAATAACCACGGCCTGGTCTCTTGGGTAGGCGGGGAAAGCGCACAGGTCCGAGGAGCGGTTGAAAAAGTTTCCATAAAAGGCAGACATCCTCAATCCTGTCGTCGCACGCACTCGGAGCACAGCCTCGAGGCCAATCTCTGCAGACAGATAATCAGCCAGCTCAGTCGCAATCTTGACCACGTCTTCTTGTCTCGCCGCGTTCCATCCCGGGTAAAAGTAGGTTTGACCTGCGGTGAAGCGAGGAAGGTTGCTGAGCGTCGCTACATCTTGGTATGCCGACGAGAAGAGGAACATGTCCACCGACACTTGATTCTTGGAGCATTCTACAGCGAATGACTTGTACCAGTTGTTGGCGGGCTGCAGGAGGCTGCCTTCCTTGCTGGTACCCAACAAAGACTTGTCCTCTCGTGGGCTCAATGCGGCATGGCCAACATTGGGCAGCGACGCGGCAATCACGGTTAGCTTTCCGCCAAGCGGGGAGATGAGCTTGTGGGCAGATCGGAGAGCCGACCCCAAAGCAAATCCGGGAACGTGAGTGTTCTGGAACATGGCCGGAAGACGGTCGAGGAAGGTTTCAATGTTGTTGCGGCATTGGCTAAGGCTCACAAGCAGGTCCGAGGGCATAGGCAGGTAGGGCTCGTCGAGGTCGGAAACTACGAGTTGCTGGGGCTCGTTCGACTCACTGTTGTCCGGGGGGATGCCAAAGAAGTGCAGACCATTATCAACTGCCATGAATCCGATGCGTGTCCGACCGTCGGCGTTGGGTATCCGTCCAAGCGCCTCCTTGATCACTCTCGAAACGACCGCAAGAAGACCGCAGTTGACCGCAGCTTGTGTACAGTCTAGAATGATGTAGTAGCATAGCGGCTGAGGCGGGCGGACCATGTATTCCTGCGGGGCAATAAACTCAGTCACGGCGTAGTTGAGCTCAGGTCTCTGCCAGCGGTCTACACTCTTCTGTTGCGCCGCGTCCCAGTCGAAGGCCTGGGGCACATCGTTTGTCAAGTTGCACATGTTGCACCTCCACCTGTGCCCGTGGTCCAAAAAGGGAACAAATGGGTTGATATAGCCGCGGCATCGTCGACAACGGCTGATAATCTGGTCCTGCACTACGGGTACCGAGTCCTCGGAATCGTGCAGACTGGCGTATGGGCTTATGACCAAAGCAAAGGGCAGCTTGCTCTTCTTGAGCAGGTTGTGGTTGGTGGGGACGCTGTTGAGCGTACACCGCAAGTATTTGCTCGACTCGTTTGCGAACTCGGAGGGAGTGGCCGCGGCGTTGGGCGGCAGGTGAATCGGCGGAGGGGGGTTGTACAACTCCGAGACGTGAAACGGCTGGGCAATGAGATCCGAGGGGAATAGTTGGTTTTGCTGCGGGGCTGCCACGGGCTGCTGCACTTGCGGAGCGGGCTGTCCAGGCCCCAAGTTCATCTGGCCAAACTGCTGGTTAAGGGCATTTGGGTCTTGAGGCGCGGGCTGTCCATAGGGAGCGGGCGCTCCATAGCCAGGCGACGGTGCGCCATAGCCTGGGGCAGCAGCACCATAGGCTGGCGACGGTGCCCCGTATGCAGGCGCAGGCGCACCGTAGCCAGGCCCTACTGGAGGAGGAGCCCCGGCTTGAGCCTCTTGTGTATTCGCACCGAATTGGTATCCCGTTCCTGCTGCATAGCGGTCTCTCTTCTTGCGGTCCGCCATCTCGAACGTTGCGAGGTTTCAAAAGGAGAAGACGTCCGGGTTGGCGTTCGAATTGGCGTTGGGAGAATGGCAGTGTTGGCGTACTTGGGTGTGAATTTAGAGGCGAGATAGAGCTCGATGTGTCTTCTTGGGGAACGGCACATTCCGCGCTAAGGGCCCCCGCCAAAGCGTGCACAGACCCCTGTATACCACGGGTTTAGGTGGGACTAACTTCAAGGCTTCTCTACTTATTTCTCCGCCTATCCGCTGTTCTTGATCACCAGGCACTCCTTTTGGCCCAGGCAGCATCGTTTTTTCAGCATACTCTGGTCTCACTCAAACCATCACTGCTGCTGCCTATGCATACGTGTCCACTCCGCGAAACGATTGTCAATTACTACCCGTGATATACAATGTACGCAATCCACCAAAATATCAAATCATTAGTACACGTGTTGTGAGCAAACTACCACATCACCACCAGCTCCATACTCAGGCCACGTTGGCAACTTGCTGCCTGTGAGTCTCCTGCTGCTGGCTCTCAACCCGATCTGCTTCTTCCAAGGGGTACGGGGCCGACCCCGCCTTGTCGTACTGTGCACCGACCGGACTCTCGCTCGGCGCGACATTCTCATAGGCAGTAGATTCTGGAACCGAAGTTCCGTTGACAGCTGCGGGAGTTGCTTCTGCGGCACCTGGCATGGCGCCCATACCGAGGTTTCCTGCGTTCGAGTGGATGGGCTCAACAACCAGCTGGTAACCGCGGAGGTCGTCTTCGGCATCATTGAGAACCTGCCGTGCTATATCCCCCTCAGAAAATGCAGGACGAGCATCCCCTGGCACAATCGGAGTGTCGTCAACCAGATTCAAGAGGCGACGGGCATGCTTGGCCAGGATGATTTGCTTCTCTGCCCGCTCGATGGTAGCTGCAAAATGATGGTCGTACGCCTCCTTGAACTTTTGTCGAGTCTAAAGAGTCAGCGGGTTGAAAGGAAGCCACGGAGAAAGCGCCATACAATATTGTTAAGCTGTGCTTCGGCTACCAGGCTCTGGGCCTCGGCGCGGACCAGTTCCTGTTCCAGCTGTACTATCTTCGTACTCTGCGGCTCTTTATATTTGAGCTTGGCAATTTCGTCTGAAACCTGGCGAGTCATTAGGTTGAAGATATCTGATTCGCGCAATAGAGTATACTTTAGCTTTGTGGTCCCGGCTTGGCTGTACCGAACTCTCCGTATTGCGTATCTGCTTGAGAATGCCGCGATATTCCTCCAGTGCCTGGGCGAAGACGTCCTCTTGATCTCCAATCTCAGCAAGCAGCACACCAAGCTTGTCCGAGATATCCGAAATAGTCTCGTCCTCTGTGGCCTCACCCCACTCGGAAAGCTGCTGAGCAATGCTGACTCGTTCCCGCCCCGCTGCCTCGTAAGCCCCAATGGCATGGTTCTCCGATTTGATGATCTTGAACAGCTTTTTGGAAAGCTCCGGCTGCTGCGTACCTCGGAAGGACGCCATGGTGAAGCGGTGCTTGGGAGCGGACTTTTCGCCGCTGCCGCTGCCCTTCTTGGAACGGACGGAGAGTGATCGGTTCCTGGGTAGGGTATTATTTTTAGCAGCTCATACAACAGGCGACTGCGTAGAGGAAACCGAAATCATATCTTGGTTGTGCAGCGCCATGGCAGGAAGCTTTGGCGTGGCGCTGCTCTTGCGTGACACACTCGGAGCCAGAATGGGTTGCAAGTGTAGAGGTGAGGTACGCAAGCAAGGCGGCTTACATTGTGTAAAAGATTTGCTAGGCGGTAGGCGGTATAGGCGCAGGGTTGGTTCTGGACCTATCAGTACGCCTAATGCTAAGTCATGCAGGACGTGTGAGCGCACAGCCTGCCCAGCAAGTGTCGTGTGTAGGTGTAGGACACGATGCCGGGTTGTTGCGGAGAGGATACCTGGCCACAGTGGAAGCAGACGCGTGAGATGCAAACCTTGCCGGCTGTGAGGAGAGTCGGGGTAGAGTTTTGGGCTGCGGGGGTCAGGCTGGGTAGGTGGCAGGCGGTAGTGGTGGTGGTGGCGGTGGTGGTGCAAGACACGGTGATGTCATGGCGTGGCCCAGCAGGAGCGCATCAGCATCATGAATTGGAATGACGGCGTTGCACAAGCAGTCGCCCTTGGTTGGGCTGCCGACCGATCCGCTTGCCACGGGTATATGGCCAAGGCTATGTCCAGGACGGCGCACATGGATGTATTTCGAATATACATGTCATGTGGTTTTGTCTTTGAGAGTGCGTCCATTGCACCGTCGAGGGGCCGAGGGCGAGGCGCGCACAAGGCTTTTTGGAGCGAGGGATGGCGGTGCTTGGGATTGCAGGAAGGCCGGCTTCAAGTAGCATCCGGCATCAACTGTCTACTATATTATGTCGCTGACTGTGGGAGGCGTCGTGATTGGGGCGCCGGTATGGGCTCGTCGGCCAGCGTGTCTTGGCGTTGATTACTGGGAGACAGTCGTGTGTCACCGTCTTGGGGCACGTTGGCGGCCATGTGGGGGCCAATCCAGGCCTTCTATTTGCCGCCGCACAACTACCGGGCTCGCGTATACGACACCCTGTCTGCGATAGAAGAACCCAAGAAGACCGTCCCCGGACCCCGTCGAGGTACATGTACATACAGCGAGGGGGCGAGCGGGCGAGCGGGCGAGGGATACGACATTGAGCCCGTTGAGCCGCGCATGAAGAAAACGAGATTGCAGTGCGTCCGCCCACGGCCTCTTCTGGTCCCCACAGTATATACGCGTTGTTGTTCAAGTAAAGTAGGTGCTTGCTGTAAATGACCGGCGGCGGACCGATGCAGCTGTACAGGATGTGTGTGTGTGTGTGTGTGTGGAAAGCGGCACGCATGCAGACAGACGTGCCTTGTTGGGCCAGCCAATCGCTTAGCATGTGTTTGTCAACAATCCACAGTTCCCTCCGCGGACCGCCAACGTCCGCTTTCAGCATCTACATGCAACTCGTGCACGTTAAAAAAAGACCCAAGA
Source organism: Exserohilum turcica Et28A (assembly GCF_000359705.1). Lineage (NCBI taxonomy): Eukaryota > Fungi > Ascomycota > Dothideomycetes > Pleosporales > Pleosporaceae > Exserohilum > Exserohilum turcicum. The sequence goes on along the minus strand of NW_007360136.1, from coordinate 1,186,471 downwards.
CCACAACGACTAGTCCTCCCGAGCACATCCACTCCCCCCTTGTGCGGCAACCCCATCGCGGCGCCCAGAGACAGACAAGCAATCTGCTGGCAACGCCTTGGGACCCTCCAATTAGCAGTGTCAAGTACATCGGCCGCTGTGATAGCCAAGACCATACTGCATGCGGCAACGCTGGATAATCCGGGCAGCTTCTCGGCCGGACGATTTCGCTGCGATAGGGGCCAGATGGAGGAGCTGCTGCTCCGGCCAAGACATGTGTGCCTTTGGGGGCCCATGATTTCTGGTCGACGTCTTTTCTTTTGGGCAGCAGTATTGGCGGCCAGCCAATATCGCCAATCGCCTGATGTGCTTGACTATGTCGACATGTATGTAATCACGAGACAGGCGGTATGAGCGCCTCCCGCCTGCACGTCGGGGCCTTGTCCATTCTGACGCACTCGACCCTGAGGCTTTTCATAAGCAGCGGTGCTTATTGTGCCCTCTGCAATTGGTGGGGGAGCTGTGAAGTGCCGATTGGTCTGCCGGCCCGCAACGTAGCGCATCATGCCATCGGAGGTTTTGTTTGCAACAGCTGAGCGGACGGGTCGCTCGCGTGGCTAAACCCATGTGGCGGCGACATGGTTCGACTAGGTGTAGGTGGAGGTGTACTGCGGGCGACGCAAGCCAAAGCCGTGGTCGAGGTCTGGCAGACATGGCGAAAAAAGACGCCTTCTCGACCTTGCTTCTTAGTAAACTTTCCTGGCGGAGAATAGACCCGCTTTTGTGGCCTTGGCGCCGGGGCACGGTGACCTGATCAACGTCCACCAAAGTAGGAAGGACGAGCCGCGTCCTGCTGGCAACCTCCACGGCTACCCGGCGTATACAAAGGATTCGTTTATTATTCTCACCGAGCCCCTAGGGCCCCGGGCGCTCCTGTGCCCTCCAGAGGGCGTGGGGTAGCGTGTCGAGAGAGCGACTGGTCTACGTGGTTATCGGGCAGTGATTTACAAATGCACTTTGTTTTTGGCTTGTAGCCGCACGAGCATCATTGCCAATCTTCATACGCCCATGTTTCAAGCGCGTCCCTGTGTCCAATAAAGGCAGCGCATGTGTCTGAGCTAGATGCACTACGCTTTCTATCCACCTAGACGTCTTGGCAATGCTAATCCCTACCCAACGCTTGTCTTACCTACCGGCATTCTGATCCAGCGGCGCGGGTGCCTCTCACCGCGATGACGCTGTATAATTGGGGAAATTAGCATCATGTCATTTGCAGACGCAGGGTGGCTAACGGCCAGGGTCAAAGCTACTAGCTAGCACCGCCTTAATGGGCGGCGAAGAAGCACTATATCTCTGCTGTCTAAGGCCACCAACCATATAAAGGCCCAGACGGTACTCGTACTTTCGCCTCACTCAAGTTGTCCAAGGTCTCTTTCACAATGGTTCGACCAAACGTCTTGACTGCGATTGCGGCTTTCTGCCATGTCGCCAATGCTGGCTGCCCCTACATGGACGGTGGTGATGACTCCCAACACCCACCAGCTGGCCACCCCTCTGTCCGACGCGCTGAAGGCACTGCCATGGGCACCGACGAGTTCATGAAGCAGTATGAAGTTGACGACAGCAAGGCCTTTCTCACCAGCCCTGTTGGAGGCCCGATCCCTGATCAGGACACTCTGTCGGTTGGCGAGCGAGGTCCATCACTGCTCGAAGACCAAATCTTCCGCCGCAAGATTATGAGCTTTGGTACGTGCAAGCCATTCTTCTCCGATTGGACAACCTGCTAACGCCTGTAATCAGATCATGAGCGTGTTCCCGAACGTGCCGTGCATGCTCGTGGTGCTGGTGCTCACGGCGTCTTCAAGCCATTTGGAGATTGGTCTAACATCACTTGTGCCTCGTTCCTGAAATCTCCCGAAAAGGAAACGCCAGTGTTTATCCGATTCTCTACCGTTGCAGGCAGCCGTGGTTCGCCAGACACTGCACGAGACGTCCACGGCTTTGCCGTCAGGTTCTACACTGACGAGGGCAACCTGGGTAAGCCCCCTCGGTTATCGTACATTAGTAGATTGTGTGGCGACTAATTTGGGGATAGACATTGTTGGAAACAACGTCCCTGTTTTCTTCATCCAGGATGCCATCAAGTTCCCTGACCTTATCCATGCTGTCAAGCCGCGCCCAGACAATGAAATCCCACAGGCAGCTACGGCTCACGACACCGCCTGGGACTTCTTTAGCCAACAGCCTAGCAGCATGCACACGCTCATGTGGGCCATGAGCGGACAGTGAGTGTCACCACGCGAGTATTGGGTCGAATGTCCGCTAACCAGTATGCCTTTGCTACAGTGGTACTATTCGCTCCTACAGGCACACCGATGGCTGGTAAGACGACTCGTCTCCGTGTATCACAAAGCAGCTTACTGACTCATTGCAACAGGGGTGTCCATACCTTCCGCTTTGTGCAAGATGATGGAAAGTCCAAGCTTGTCAAGTTTAGGTTCAGGTCCCTCCAAGGCAAGGCTGCACTTCTGTGGGAAGAGGCGCAGACCACGGCAGCAATGAACGCCGACGCCCACCGTCAAGATCTGTTTGAAAGCATTCAGAGCGGATACTTCCCTGAATGGATCGTAAGTAGGCCCGGGTCTGCTTGGGAGACGATGACGGCTAACCATGGACGTGTGTGTAGTTTGAGGCTCAAATCATGGAAGAGGCTGACCAGCTACGATTCGGATTCGACCTGCTCGACCCTACCAAGATTGTGCCCGAAGACATTATTCCTTTCACGCCTCTCGGAAAGCTGACGCTGAACCGCAACCCCCGAAACTACTTTGCCGAGACTGAGCAGATCATGGTATGTTGTTTGTATAACGCAGGCGGCCTTCAAACACTAACGCGGAAGTTTATAGTTCCAACCCGGCCATCTCGTTCGCGGAGTTGACATTACTGATGACCCCCTTCTTCAGGGCCGCATGTTCTCGTACCTCGACACTCAGCTCAACCGAAACTCTGGTCCAAACTTTGAGCAGATTCCCATCAACCAGCCACGCGTGCCCGTGCACACCAACGAACGCGATGGAGCGGGTAAGTGGAAGCGCCTTTGCGGGTAGATTAATGTGTGAAACAGAGGCTAATTCTGCTACAGGTCAAATGTTTATCCCCTTGAATGTCGCCGCTTACACCCCCAACACGCTCAACGGCGGCTTCCCCGCACAGGCAAATCAAACCGAAGGCCGCGGCTTCTTCACCGCGCCCGAGCGATCTGCCAGCGGCAAGCTTGTGCGCTCGACCTCGAGCACGTTTGCCGATGTGTGGTCGCAGCCCCGTCTGTTCTACAACTCGCTGTCGGCGGTGGAGCAGCAGTTTATCATCAACGCCATTCGCTTCGAGACTTCGCATCTCAAGAGCGAGGTTGTCAAGAAGAACGTGCTGATTCAGCTCAACCGCATCAGCAACGACATTGCTAACCGCGTCGCCATTGCCCTTGGTATGGATGCCCCGGCACCTGACACCAAGTACTACCACAACAACAAGACGATTGGTGTCAGCCCCGGTGGCGAGCCGCTGCTCAAGATCGAGGGTCTCAAGGTGGGCTACCTCACGTCGTCGACGGTCAACCAGGACGCGCCCGGGAAGCTCAAGGAGGCACTCAAGGAGCAGAAGGTGGGCCTGACGATTGTTGCTGAGCAGCTGGGTGCGGGCATTGACCAGACGTACTCGGCCACGTCTGCGGTCAACTTTGATGCCATTATTGTCGATGGAGGCGCAGAGAGCCTGTTTATGCCGGCGGGCAACCTGGCCAACTCCAACTCGACGCGCCGCAGCACACTGTTCCCTGCTGGCCGTCCTCTTCAGATTCTGCAGGACGGCTACAACTTTGGCAAGCCGGTGGCTGTGGCGGGCGCAAGCAACAAGACGTTGACGGCTGCCGGACTTGTGGCCAACACGCCCGGAGTCTTCACATTTGCCACGGCCTCTGACACGGCAGCCATTGTTACGCAAATCTCCGAGGGTCTGCGCACGTTCAAGTTCCTGGACCGCTACCCATTGGACGGCAAGTAGGAGTGGGAGAGGCCAGGTCGCGTGCGCGTGGTGTGAGAAGTTTGTGTTCCATAGTCGCTTTGTGTGTATACAGTTTCGATTATCGGCCCTTTTGGCATTATCCTACTAATAACAATGTGAACTACCGAAGGTGTGCGGGCTGGTGTGTGAGACATGGATGGCATGGCGGGCAATTTGCAGTGTTGAACTCGTCACGTCCCCCAGTAGAAAGGATTGGGGTTGAGGCTGCCGTGTGGGCACGTGCAAATGTGCGAATGTGATTGAGTGTGATTGCTGAGATTGTTGAGGCGGCGCTATGACGGGGTAGAGACGGTGTTATGTATATGTGTCCACGGTATTATGTGTGTATCCAGATGTACTATGTCGTGCGCGCGCGTGTGTATGTGTAGTATCATCCTTCACCGCAGATTCGTGTTCTGGCCTGGCCAACGGGATCCACTGCGAGAAATAGCGCCTCGTGGCCGAACCGCCTGTCACATGGTCGGTCAACGGGCCCTGGCAAAAGTAACATGCGCTCGCATGTCAGCCACGCTTCGCCACGTTCGCCGCGCACGCGCTCGTGGCGAGGCACCGGGCAATGGTGGTTGTTGACGTTGTTGTAGGGTTGGCATCGTGTCCAGGCGGCCGCCACTAAGTACCACTGCCACTACCGCGACCACGACCACTACCGCCGCCGCCCACCCCCATACCCCGACATGTGGCGGCGCAGGAAATAACGCAATGTGGTAAGCACGCAATGCGGCCAGAGCTAGCTGTGTCGTTGTCGTCTCTCGGTGGAGCTGCATGCTCGCTCGGGGCGCGCAGCAGGCCTGGGGGGGGGGGGGCTTTTGGTTTCCTGGCCTACCAGCGGCCGTGGTGAAGGGCGGCTTGGCAGCTAATGCAGGTGAAGCGTCAGGGTGCGCCGAAATTATGGCTACTCTACCGGTGCAATCCCGTTTAAGCTGATACACGCCGACGGCCTCCCTTCCTCCTCGACGTCCTGTCTTCGTAAACAACTGCGACGTGCAGCACTACACACTCCCCTCTGTTTTGCCTCTGCTGTCAGCCCACCAGCCGCCGCCCGTCAGCCTGCCACACAGCCACCCTCATCGGCTCTTTGCTCGGCCCACCTTGGCCCCCCCCAGCCTGCTCGATAATTGGCCCTCGACGCCAATTCGCCGCTTCTTTGAGCGACGTTGCCAACATCGAGCCGCTGACTCTCTCCTCTTCCCCCGACTACGACAAGACCAGATAGACACGCCATGTCGACCGCAACCGCAAGCAAACCGCCCGTCACCGGCCCTTCCCGCCGCGAGGCCACGGCCAGGACCTCGTCATCCTCGCCAGGGGCTGCTGCCACCCGCACGCCCGCCCGCTCCTCGACCCCGACTACCAATGGCGCCTCCAGCGTCGCGAGGACACGATCTGTTCGTGGAGGCTCGGCCAGCTCCCCCGTCTCGGCCCGCGCCGCCGTCAAGAAGCCCGCCTCCAGCCTGAGCAACGCATCGCAGGCCGATGCCGCCAGCGACGAGGCCCGAGACGAGCAGGCCGCCCTCCTCCAGGACCTCAAGGACCGCCTGCAAAAGGCCGAGAGCGAGGCGGAGGAGCGCCAGAAGCAGGTCGAGGTCCTGAGCACCCGCCTAGACGATGCGCTCGCCGAACAGGCCAAGCTCGAGGAGCGCGCGCACGAGGAAGAGGAAAAGGTCGAGGCGCTAGAGAATGAGAAGCGCGAGCTAACACGTCAGCAACGCGAGCTCGAGAGCATCTATGAAGCCGAGCGTGCCCAGGCCATGAAGGAAAAGGAGGAAACCCAGTCGCGCGAAGAAGACATGCAGAGCACCATCCAGCGGCTCAAGGAGACCATGACGACCAAGAACGCTCCAAGCAGCGAGCTTGGCGAAGACAATGGCGAACAGCAGCCGCACCTGTCACGAACATGTAAGTAGCCATCGCTGGCGACCGAGTGCGCCAACCATGTGCAGAGACTGACCTGTGCACAGCGAGCTTCCGCAATGCTTCGTCGCGCAACAACTCGACGCACAACCTGGAGAATGTCGCGTCCTTTGCACCACCCAACTCGGTTCAGCGCAGCAACTCGCGCAACAACTCCAAGCTCATCAACCAAAAGGACAAGATCATTGAAGATCTGCGCCTCGAGCTCGCCGAGTACCAGGTCAAGATGCTCGAGGTGGAGAATGCCGGGGGTGGCCGCCTGCGCGAGCTAGAAAAGCAATTGCTCGAGACTCGCATGACCAATGCCAGGCTTATGGAAGACAACGAGAGCTTCCAGCTACTGCTGGGTGAGAAGACCCTCAACGGAGACCTGAGCCGTGGGGAATTCTTGCGCGAGACTTCCAACACGGATGACCGTGCCCCATCTCGCAGCGGACCTTCGACCAGCTTGGCTGACGAGCTCCAATCAGCAGAAGAGGGCGATGCAGAGGTTGTTCGCAAGCTCGAGGCCGAGCTCAACAGCATGAAGGCCCAGAACCAAGCCCTCACCCTCTACATCAACAAGATTATCGGCCGCCTGCTCACGCACCAGGGCTTCGAATCTGTCCTTGGCAACGATACCGAGAACGAGACGGGTGGCCCTGACAGGAACAAAGAGCTTCCGCCGCCGCCGCCTCAGGAAAACGAGCAGCCGCAAGGCTTCCTCCAGCGCGCCAAGTCGGTTGCCATGGGCGGAAACCGTAAGCCGCGCCCTCTTAGCGCAATGGGCCCACCACCCCTGAGCCAACAGAGCGCGCACGAAGACCCGGCCACGGCGCCGAGCATCCCCCTGACCCGTTCCACTTCTGGTCGCCACCCAAGCGGCAGCCACCGCCGCTCTACATCTGATGTCCATGGCGCCGCCGGCATCGTCAACAACATGTACCGCTCTCCTACCGGCACGCCCAACCCAGCTTCGCCTGGCATGGTCTCGCCCCGTAATTCATTCTTTGGTCTCCCTGTCAACAGCAGTGGACCAGGGTCTGTCAGCTCCATCTCTAGGGTGCCATCCGGTCAAGGCCCCATCCCAGAGGACAAGGAGGTTGATGCGAGAACCGAGTCCTCGTCGGCCAGCCACGTAGACACGCCTAGCCCGCCGCGTCCGCTTGCTCGCAGTGAAACCGGCAGCGGTGTCATGACGGGCAAGGGCATGCGACCGCTGCGTCTCGTGCAGAACGAGGAAGAGGCCATGAAGGCACGCAAAGCCGCCAATCGCAGCAGCTGGTTTGGCGGTCTATTCGGCCAAACACCGCCGCAACAGCAGCAGCAGGACACGCAGTAAGAAAAAAATTAAGTCACGGGTTTGACTTTGTTTTCTTCTTCTTCTTCGCTTAATAATATGTGTTGTTGTTGGTGTTCTATTTCTTTCTTCCAACCATGTAAGTAGTTTGATGATTATTTGTCATCTTCATCATGATCACCAACTATCACGCCACCCACACACCCCCATGATCGTCATGAGCTTTTGAATACGACGGCACGTACGACTTAATGCAGGAAAGAAAGAATGAGAGAGAGCGTGTTTGAGAAAGGAAGAAGAGGGGGAGTGACAGAGACATATAAGGAGCGTAGCGCAATGAGAAAGAAAGAAAAACTATGGATGAATGAGCATGTTTATACAGATATTTCAACACTTACTCAGTCATACATACATACAGATACATATATACAGATACGACACGTCGAGTTATTGTTTAACAAAGAGATGGAGGGCTACTAGGTTGGGAGGACTATGGAGATAATACTATCGTTTATTTATTGATTGATTTGTTCATGCCATCTTATAGGAAGGAAGAGAGAAGAAACAAGTGTTGTTATTGTTGTTTGTTGTTTTGGATATGGATTTGGGACGGCTTGCATACAACTTGCATACTTTATTCTTTGTTATACCCCCCCATCATCATCATCACCATCATCATCATCGTTCTCATTATTATTACCACTCACTACCCACCCTTTTGCTGTGGAAGAAAATCTTAGTTAAAAGTAGAGTTAATATCAACTAATCTATTTCCATACGTATACACATACGTATGTTTAGTGTATCAGTGTATCGATAGCTGTGTGGAGAATTGGAGTAGAGGGGAGAGGTTTTGGCGAGGCTGGGGGGAAGTTGTGTTGTGTTGAGATGGAAAGCAGTTAATTGATTATGTAGGTAGATAGGTGTGAATAAGTATTTTTATTCTTTGTTCTGGATTCTTGCGGATTATAATTTGTGTTTGTGATGGAATGGGAATAGGATGCAGTAATGTAGTAATGTAGTAATGTAGAAGTGAATTTGCTTAGTCTTATTCTAGCTTTCTCGCATCCATCTATCCATATGTGTACGACACTTTTCAATCTCGCGTTACTTTCTTCTTCCCTAAAAAAAATCTAAGAAAATGATTTAGAGGAAAAGGGAGAGAGAGAGAGAGAGAGAGCCGACAAGTTCCATATCTCCTTCCGCTCTATTCTATTTCACACTCCCTTTCAATCACACTACCATCATACCCACCACCACCTTCTTTATCCCCCTCCCTCCTTCCCCCCCCCCTCTCCATATTTCTTTCCCCCTCTTATACCCCCACCACCATCCCCACCCCTCCAGGCCCCAGACTCAAACTCCCCCTCTCCCTCTCCCTCTTTCTCCCACAACATCTTACACATATTTCCCCAATACCTCTACTTGTCCTACCACCTCTCCTATCACCACCACTACAACCGCTACTACCACGCCATTTCCTCATCCGATACGGACATTGTACAGGATCGAGATTATGCAGGTCAGCGTGATCGCAGCGTGAGTAGCGTATGCGTGGTTGGCGCGTGCAGGTGTAAGGGGCGGGCGAGGTGCAGTGGGTGTGGTGCATGTGGCACATTGTTTCTTTTCTTAGTGGTGGGTTGGCGGATAGTTTGCGCGTAGGTGTGTAGTTGCCTAGGATAGTGCTGGAATACGTTTGTGTGTGTGTGGAAAGTGTGTTAGCGGTGCGAGTATGAGTTTAATAGATTCATGGTGCGTATATATATCCGTCTGATTCTTTTCTATATGTAGTGTCTTCGGTGTGATTACAGTATATCAAGTTGGTGGGTGCTTGGTCGCCATTTGTTTGTTGCGATTTGCTTGCTCTGTTGTGCGTAATTCTCCGCTTGTTTTTGTTTTTCTCTTTCTTGACTGATTTTTCTTTTTCTTTCATACTTACCTCCATTGGCTTTGTTGTCTTGGATTTAGCAGATGCTGTTTTGTTGCTATGTTTTGCGTTTGCTGGATTGAGACAATGGTTTCAAGGAGGTGGAGGTGAAGAGTGTTGAAATCTTTTTTTTTGGAAGCGGATGTGTAGAAATAGTTAGGTTGTTATTGAGACTGGAATGTATGATGAAATAGGTATTGCTGGTATGAAGACGGGTTTGTGTGATATTCTCTAGTATAGGAGTGTTGATAGATGCGATGACGAAAGTCTAATGTCTTGAATCAAGAATGAAAGAGCTCATTGAACGTAAGATTGAAACATCAGCTCGCTCACTATTCTTTCCTACACAACTAGAATAGCGATATACATTTTCATGAGGCCTTTACATCACTCTTAATTCTAAACAACACACACATCTTTCCGCTGATCCTCACACATAACCCGATCATCTTCCAAGCCGTTACACTAATACACATTTGCATGTTTGATTCTGCTCGGCAGAACATTCCACGACCCAGGACACCCCTGCACGACCCCACTCCAAGGCATAAAAGTCTACAACAAACAGACAACGTAAAGTCCGACAATCGAAAAACGCCAAGCACATACACACACACATACGTAGCACATACACGTCAGAAACAACAACATGTATTGCAAAGTCTACCAGAAAAATCCATCTATCCAATCATAAATTTCTACCCAAGCAAAGAAAACGAGAATCAGTGGGTATCAAGTTTTTTTTTAGCGTAATGCATGGAAAATCATGAAACAAGTGGCTTGGGCACTCGAGACTGATCGACCCATTCCGACAAGCCATGGTCGGCAGTGGCCCAGTATTCGCGCGTCTTCTTGTACATGGCCATGCGGGCCTGTAGACTGGGTACGGCCATGATTTCCTGGAACGGGACGGGTCGTTCTTCGACGGGTACGTCTTTGAAATCAATGGCTGTGCCCGAGTCTGTGCGGTGCGCCTTGCGGTGTGGTTCAGGCGGGTGAGTTGGGTTGGTGGTAGAGGTGGTAGTGCTATGTTGACTGGGCGAACGCGAGCGGCTTGGTGTGCCGATGGGTTTGCGCTGTACCGTGCTTGAGGTAAGATGTGGGTCAAAGTTGGGCATGCTGAAGTGGATAAAAGATGAGGATGAGGATGTGGGAGGACGTGATGGGACTCTTCTGTCTGGCGATATCGAGGCTGTTTCCGCGTGTGAGTCGGATAGATTCTGTGGTGCGAGTGTACGGCCCCTCGTTATTGATGCGGTGTCATCGGAGTCGCTATCCAATCCGACCTTGTGGCGTGATAGTGTTGTACTGGACTGCGCCGTTAGATGTCCAGAAGGGCTGCTGCTAGTCTTTTCCCCTTGACTGGCCCCATGGCCATCCGCTGCAGTTGCATCTCTGCCTCCATGTCGGGCAGGCGAAAACGACTTTTGCCGCAACCTAGAGAAGCTCTGCTTCAAGGAAAGGCCTGGTCGGCCACTTGGACTGGGTACAGTGTCTGAACGGCCGCGCGCTTCCACATGTTTAGTCTTGTCGAGACCTTGGGACGACGATGGCTCGGCTGGCATGACCCCAGAGTGATTGAAGTAGCTGCTGAGGCTCGAAACACCGTTGCCCAGAATGTTGACGCCACCGACATGTTTTGCGTCCATGGGCCCTGAGATGACAATTGTCTTTGCCTTGGCCATGGCTTTAGTATGTAATGCTCGATGGAGATTGGCCGAAGAGTGACAGGCCACTTGAGCTGTTTTCAGAGTGCGCTGCCCAATAGTAGGGCAGATTGATTCGTGTGTATGTGGGCCTTGTGCCTGTATATGCCGGGGAGCGGAAGATGCGACAGTATGAAGATGTAGCGATAAGCGTTCGCCGAGCCAGATGACAGCGGGTAAAGCTTTGATTTTAGCCGATGAACTAGACAAATATGATCCGCAGGAAAGTGTTAAGAGCGTTGTCAAGATATCAAAAGTCGACTGATTATTGGACCCACCAAGGGAGAAAGAAGATGGTTCGAACCAGTCCAAAAGAAAGAAGAACCAGATTGCTGACGCGATCTCAGAAGAACGTCTTTCTAATTTTGCCGTGATGCAGCCATAGCGGCCGTTTGGCGTTGTGACACACGTAGTGTGGCTGATTTGCCCAGAAACAGCATGTGCCAGGCGGCGTTAGGCTGTCTGAGACGTCTAACGTCTGTAGCTCCACGCCCACCACCTACGGATGACATTGCTCCTGTCTCAGCACAGGAACAAGTATAGGAATTTTCGAGAACCGCCGAATGATCATGACGTCCGTAGTTACAGTCTCCAAACACCTGCTACTAGCGCCTTTGTCATGTTTGCGCCTTGCGTGCGTGGTCGGCTACAACTCGGATTCGAGAGCACCCGTAAGCCCGGCGGTTCCGGTCAGCATCCAACACAGAGCTGGTGTTTGAAAGGCGGACAATGAGTTGGGTAATATCCGCCCTTTTAAGGGGACTTTAATGAGATGCCAAGGTGCTGACACTCGGCGTGTCTTGCTCGACCACGACGTCCACGGAGGCAAGTTGGACACTGACAAGTCAGCGACTTTCTCAAGCCACCAAGGTACGACCGCGATTCCGATGTCTGATCAACTTGCGACCGACTCAAGAAGGCCCTTGATCGGTCGCTATGCTTTACCTACTCACCTTCTCACGCTCAATGCCTCCCCGGCGAGACCTGGGACAAATGCGAAAAAGAGCGTCGTTAGCGCTCCCAAGTGGGTATGTTGGTCGTTTCTTGATGATGTGGCGTCTTTGACATGTTCTAATGAACAGGTTGTGTCGCTCCATGCCGGTCCACTGTCTTCTTTTGTGAACAGGATGCGCGCTTTGTGCAGGCGAACAGGTGCGACGTCGCGCTGAAGCAGCTCCGCGAGTCAACTACCCAAGAATGATCCTCGAAGCGCGACGCGATTGAAGGCACTCAACACCACATGCGGGCATCGAGGCTGCCATAATAAGGCTTGATGAAGCAAACCACGTCTCCAACGGTCCGCCACCGTCTCGTCGACATTCGGGCATTGTGCTGAGACAGGCGAATCATGTTTATCCACCGTCTTTTACCCGTTTCCTACAAGGCTAGCGGCCGAAAACCGCCATGGTGAGGCTACACGGCTATATCCCTTGGTGTGACTGGCACCCCACCCAGGGGTGAACATCATGCATTCCGGCCTCTATGCGCAGGCAAGACTGGGCGGCTGCCGCTACAGAAGACTGTTTGACAGGCGCTTGACATGGCGCTCCGCCTTGTAGAGCAGTGTATATAAGGCATTTGTGCCTTGGCCAGCCTTGGGAGACATCAACAGCTCAAAATCACAGAGTCCTTTACTCAAGTCATTCATTCTTTTATCTTCTTTCAATCGTTCCTGGAGAATCGATAGGCCGGCCCACTTTCGTTACATACCCCACTTAGACCTTTTTATTCGCTATTACAACCAAGAACCATGAAGAGCTCAATCATCGCCCTTGCCCTTGTCGGTGCTGCGGCAGCTCGCCCGACTGCTGTGATGAGCAAGCGTGAGGTTCCTCAGGAACATGCTCACGAGAACGTTCTGCGGGTTGTCGACACCCTGCTAGCAAAGAACAACCCGGACAACATCAAGAGCAGTGTCTTTGCTCTTCTTGGAGCCAAGGCAGCGGCCGAGGGCGCTGGAAACATCAAGGATACAGGTAAGTTGTCAGGGAATTGGTATGAACAGAGCGGAGCTAATCATGTGTAGACTGCCTTCAGCAAGCTGTTGCTGACCAAGCCTTTACCAATGCCAAAGCGGCTAATGATGTGACGGGCATGACCAACGCACTCATCTTCCGTGCCTTGGAGCGCAACACTGGCTCTGTTGGTCTGGCTTCGGCTGCATGCAAATCCATCAAGGCAGTTAACCCTGAGATTGCCGCACTCCAACAGCACCAGGACCCTGCCAGCACAGGAGCCCAGGCCACCAACAAGGCCATTGCTCAGGAGCTCGTACGTCAGATTGCCGCCATCGGTGGTGACACATCGCTGGGAAATGAGGCTTCAACCTTTGCCCCTGGCAAGATCGGTGACCCCACGGGTGCGGGCAACACCTGCGATGACGCCAACGATGCCAAGGGCTGCATCAACACTCTTGGTCTTCGTGTCAATGATCTCACTGCAGCCGAGATTACCGCAGCGGCCGCTGGCAGTGGAGCGGCAACCGGTAACGCAACAGCAGCTGATAACGCAGCAGCTGGCAATGCCGCAAATGGCGGTGCAGCAAACGGCAAGGCTGGAAAGGGCAAGGGTGCAAAGGGCAATGCGAACAACAATGCTGCGAACAACGCTGCCAACAACAATGCTGCGAGCAACAATGCTGCTACAAATGACAATGCTGCCAGTTGCAATGCTGGTGCCAATGGTAACGCTGCTGCGGCAAGCAACAACAACAATGCTGCCACTGGAAAGAAGGGCGCTGCCTCTGGAAACGCCGCCTCTGGAAATGCAGCCTCTGGAAATGCAGCCTCTGGAAATGCAGCCTCTGGAAATGCAGCTTCTGGCAACGCCGCCTCTGGAAATGCTGCCTCTGGAAACGCTGCCTCTGGAAATGCCGCCTCTGGAAACGCCGCTGGAAACGCCGCTGGAAACACTGCTGCAACAGGCGGAGCGGCCAGTGGAGCAGCCAGTGGAGCAGCAGCCTTTGGCAACTGCAACCCTACCATCAAGTTTGGCCTGCCTTCTGATGGACGCAAGGAGGACGCTTTCGAGCCTGCGGATCTTGCCACCTTCAACCATGGCTCGGCGCTGAACATTGCAGTCATCTCCAACTTCATCTGCACCCAGGTTGGCAACAAGTGCAAGGTGAATGCCGCAGCCATCAGCACCTGCAATTCTGCTGCCACTGCTGCCAACGGGCTCAAGGGCCAGGCGGCTGCGACTGCCTTTAACAGTGCGCTTGGATTCTAAACCATGACTGGCTGAGTAGACGGGAGGGAGCTGGGTAGACAGGAGGGATGGGCATGTATCGATGATGCGACTTGGAGGCTAGGCATTGAAGCCTTTTTTTGTATACTATTAGTACTGGTAACGGCAACACGTAGGTTAATCCGAATATATCTCGGGCAGTAGGATGCTCTTGTTCAATGCATTTTTGGTAACCTGTAAAAACCCTAATAAGCATTTCCGTGGCGCAACAGACCAGTGTCCAGAGCAGGAGGCCGAGACATGACGAAGCCATGTTTGTGATGACGGCGTGATACGAGCCGCGGGCCAATGTAGTCGTATGCTTGTAAGCGTGATGTACATACAGTAACGTACAGAGCCCCCGCACCCACACCTGTAGTGTTGAGACGTTGTGGGCTTGGAACAGCACGTGGAGCTTCCGCAAGGGGCGGCAATTGGAGGAGGGTGTCGTGTTTAGTCCACTTTTAGACGCTCCTGTAGGCCCAAGAGGGCAAGACAGAGTAACAGAGGCTGCCAGCCAGACATTGGGGCGGGAACACCTGCGTGGCCGCACTTCCGGATTAGGCGAGACACGTGCCCGTCGGAGCAAGCAGATATTGGTGTGCGATTAGTTGCAGCCAGACCGCTTCCACGGCCAAGCGCGGGATGCAAGAAAAAAACGTCCTGGTGGTCTGGGAACCCCGACCGGCAGACGGGCCTGGAAAGGGGTCTCGCTTGCCGCCGGCGTGATTGATCATGGCAGAGGCCTATCAAGCCTGGGGCCCGGGGCCAGGCACGAGGGCAATATTGGACGGGCGCTGAAGCGAGAAACGGGTGCCGTGGAAAACGGACGGCAGGATGCTCGTAGTGGTCGGCGGGGGATGGACGAGTCATGGAGCATTTGCAGATTTGCAGAGTTGCAGTGTGCCGGCGGCGACGCCCCACAGTGGAGCACGGGCTCCGGGCGGGCAGCGAATTGGGCTACTCCAGCTTGCCAGTGCATGCGTGCGCTGCGTTGCTGGCATGTTTCTGGCGGCGGGTGGTTGGTGTTGCCCCTCGACACGGCAGCAGAGGTGGAGCAGTCGAGGCAGCAGCCAGGAGGCGGCGAGATTGGCAGCGGGGAAACAGCGGGTTGCCGGCGGGCGAGGCAGCGGCTCGCAGTGTGTTGGCAGCGCGCTGGCAGCGGGCGAGTGGAGGGAAAAGTGGTGACAGGTGGTGGTGGTGGTGGTGGTTGCAGTGGCAGAAAAACACTGCCTGCATGTATGCAGGGGCCGCGACAAAAGAGGGCCTCACCTGCGGCCGCCACGCACGGGCCAGCACGCCCCCCGTCTTGGGCCTAGCGCCGTGTGTCGAGCGCGTCGGAGCGCGTCACTTTCGCCCTCTGGCGCCGTCGGCCAGCAGCGACAACAACAACAGCAGCAGCAGCGCAACAGCTGGTGCGCCGCGCGAGACGAGCGCTCGCTGCGGCGGCGTGCAGTGCACACCGGAAACCACCGTCGCCGTTGCAGCCGCGGGCGGGCAGCCTTCGCCGCGAGGGTTGGTTTTTCCATGGGCGCGTCCCCGGGCAGCTTCTATCGACCATCTTGGCCCGTAGCCCGAGCTGGCTGGCTGTCTTGCTCGTGCTCGTGCGCTAGCGGCCACCCGCCGTCCACGGGTCACCCGACTTGAATTTGCGACCCCCAACCATCACCTTCACACTTCACGACCTCACGATAATCCCGAGCCCATCTCGCCCGCCGCACGCCCGCCGGCCCCGAGACCTGGCGCCTCCTTGACGACCTGTTTCCTTGTCTCTTGTTCAACGCCCGTCTTTCGTTTTGCGCGCCTCCCATGGACGCCCAATAGAGCGCCCACTTCGCTTCCGCCCACGCCTCCGCACCTCTCACCGCGACCCACGACCTGCCCCCATCTTCTTCCAATCCCGCCCGCTGCTCTCCTCGCCTCTCCTCGCCACCGTCCACGCGTCTCGCTCTCCTGTTGGCACCGTTGCGCCCCGTCTTTTGTTTTTGTTTATCGCGCCTGCCTCGCTCGCGCCCCCCCCATTGTCCATCGCGACGGCCAGCCACGCGCCCTTGCTCTCGAATCTTCTCGCGCATTTTCTCCCCGGCGCGCCCTGAGCGACTGCGACAACGCCTGCCATCAGCCCATCCCAGATTGCGCGCCGCTGCGACAGCTGCACGCCCTCCTATTAAAGCGCAGCCTTCCTGATCGCACGTGTACCCCACACTGCAGCCGCACTGTCGCGTTCGCACTTCCAAACACCTGTTCGATCCCATTCCCCCATATCCAATCTTGTCGGCCTACCCCTACTGAATCCTTCTCGCCCCGAGGCCATTGCATGTATTGACCGCTCGTCGCGCGTCACTTGTCTGGACCGCCTCGCCAGGCCCAGAGCCAACCGTGTTCCGAAACACGCGACTCGTTTCGTGCTGTACCACCCAACATGGAGTCTGAACGTTCCGTGTCCACCACGTTGCCGAGGAACTTCATGTTCCACTACCGCGATGGCCAGGCTCCACGCACCCCAGAGCCAGAGCCTCAACCCGAGCTCCTGCAGCCCCCGCCCCCGCCTCGACAAGTTCTCAAGGTCCGTCGCCGTCGCGCCACCATGGTCATCAACCCCGACGACATGGACGCCATCATGGACCAGCGACCCATCCCCACCATTGAGGCGCCCGAGGTTGTGTCCGATCAGTCGAATGAGCTGCCGTCGTACGCTCTACCCCAGGACGATGCCTTTCTGTCGCCAGGCTTCAGCTACACTCGTATGATTTCTCCGCCAAAGACCCCTGCCCATCAGGTGAGGACCATCAGCCACTACGAGGGGCCCCAGGACTGGTCCGACGTGCCCCATGTCAGTCATAGCGACACCTCTAGCAGACCTACCTCATCATCTGGCTTCTCGGACTCGTCTCTTTCGTCTTGCGACAGCATCGGGTCTTTCATGTCGGGAGGCGGCAGCTGCACCAGCCTCGAAGACGAGCTGTCGGATCCCTTTTCCTTTTGCCCGTCCCAGCCCCAGCTTCAGCGCCCAGTCTCGCCATTGATGGACCAACAGCAAACCCGCTCTGCCAAGAAGCTGAAACTGAGGGCCACTTTCACCGAGGAAATGGACTACCACCTGTGGATGACCTACATGAACTACCTGCAGGACCCTACCGTGACGCCCTTCAAGGCTCTCCCAAGTACCACGCCACCCAACGGTGTATGCCACCGCGTGGCGAGGATGGCCCGCAAGACGTGGAAGGGCCCCAAGCAAGCTCGCGCCGGACTGCGCGTGCAAGGTCAGGTTGGTACTGCCGATGGTAGCAAGCCGACCAAGGGTAGCAGCAGCAAGTCGTTTATGCGATACCCTAGTGAGAAGCAGTGTCGGAAGCGTCTTCGAGACTTGGCCAAGCAGAAACCCACCTTGTCCGCACACTACCAGCGTCTTCTCCGCCGATCTCCCTCGCCGCTTCAATCCTCGCCGCCACCAGAGGAGCCTCGGTCGCAACAGCCGTCGTCGTTGTCGTCATCGTCGTCGTCTGTGCAGCAACAGCAGCAGTCTTTGTCCTCACCTTTCTCACAGGGCTCTACGACCTTCTCGACCCGTGACATGAACGTGTCCTTGGCCACCAGTACTGCCCCATCGATGCAGTTGGGCAACCCGCTTTCACAGCTTGCCAAGGATATTACACCACGACCGACACCCAAGACATGGTCAAGTGCACGGTCGTCTGCCCACCAGAAATCGCAGTCGCTCCATATAGGACTTGGCCTTGGCCTGGGTGGTGCACTTGGCTCCCCATTCAACGTAAAGACGGACACGAACAATGTCAGTTCCAGCCAGAACAGTGCACGAACATGGCATGGGCCCTCGACGTCTCAGCCGCCACGCCTGGGCTCTCCTTTCCAGCTGCATGCCCCACGACCAAAGTCGAAAGTATTCAAGCGACGTGCTCTGCATAACAGCTTCGAAGGTCGGGCGCGTAACCGTGGGGAGAGCTTTGTGAACGAGATATTCGGGGCTCCAGCTCAATCGAGTCACCGTGGAGTGCGAAATCGTGGCTTCAGCTTGGGTGACATGACGGAGGGTGCACGACGGTTACCTCTGGCCAATGACCCATCAGGCTTCAACCCATTTGCAGACTCTAGATCTGACATGCTGACCCCCCGTTCACCGGCTGTGGCAGCGGACTTGAGGGACCAAAGTACTACTCGTTTGGGCTCACCGTTTGTTGGGCGGACGAGCAACACATTCCCTCGGTCCAGCATGTCGCATAGCTTTGAAGCTCCCGCGTCATTCGAGCAACGCTTCGCCGCCATGCCCAGCGACCCCGCACGCCAACAGCGCTCTTAGGGGCCGAGGACGGCTTGGTTGGGTTAGTGAGTGTGCTTCAGCACGACTGCATCATGGGCGTTACGACAGGCAGCCACGAGAGCTGCCCTACTGCATATACTTGCCATCTTGGTCAGGAGGCCGACGCAGCCTCCCTTTGAAAAGCATTTCCTATATTTCCTTTGTACCAACTCCTACACTCTTGGTCGTCGGCACCGACTGTCGACGACCATGTCTCCCGGTTGCGGCTACCGGGCTTACGACTTGAACATGATGATGCGGCTGAATGTGTCTTGGATTCACTTCGGTAATACGAGGACGGGACGCTGGTGTATCTTGGAGGCATGGGATGAAGACCTCCATGATGGATCACAATGATCCTGGTCCTCTTTTTTTGGGCCATGAGCCTAAGCCATCTCTTTTGTATACTTCGACATGTTCGCTTGATCGATCGAAGCTTCCACTCGTTGTTGGCCCACTGGACCGTGCGGCACTTTATTTCCTTGTGTTTGTGTGTTTCTTAGTCTTGTCACGACGGTCATGATGAAGCGTATGATGAATCGATGGGGTTATCGGCGTGAAGGGGTATCCAGTCTTCACGAATCTCAACGACTGTCTCGAAGCGTGAACGACCGATACCTAATCGTTTTTTTTTCTTCCTTTGAGCAGCGTCTGCTTGGGTGGGGAGAGGGGATCGGCTGGACGAGGTGGTGCGGGCTGGGGATGGGCCGTGAGGCCGAGGAGGAAGAGCCTGTACGCTTTGATAGATTAGCAGGTCCCCTCAGGACGAGGCAGTGTGCGGCAGACGGGGTGGTGGTAATAATGAATGAATGGAATGAATTGAATGCAGAGAAAAAAACGAGTAGGAGAAGAAGGTGAGGAGTGGGTGCGTTCCACATAAGCCCCTCTTGGTGCACTGAGCTCCGCAAGGCCGTGCCGTAAGTAGTTCCGTAACGTGCTGAGCACAGGCTTGGTGAGGGCTATGCCGAAAACAGGCTATGCTCCATGACCCAGGCAGTTTGAGTTGGTGGGAGCTGAAGCCGGGTGAGTGTGTGTGTGTGACGCAGGATCCCCCTGAGACCAGTGCCCGGCCTACCAATGGGTGGGGGATTTTCAATACGGTCCATGTAATGATTGAAAGGAAAGGCAAAATGTGGATCTTTTCTGCACACGCACCCACGCCCTACGTCGTCGCCCTGTGAGACTGGCCAGGCTGTCAGCCGGAGGAACATGATATTATATGTGTGCATGCATGTATGTATATGTAGGCGTGAGCCTTTGGCCGCCACCATGGGGTAGTTGTGATATTGGAAGGATTGCGTAGGTGTGCGAGAAGGATGCGTGAGGTTAAGAGACAAAAGGAAGCCGAAAGAAAGAAAGAAGAAGAAGAAGAAAAAAATGCAGCAGCCAAAGCATGCAGCAGCACGAAAGCGGATGGGGATTGCAAAGCAGGTAGGGCAGGGCAGGTTGGCCGCGCACCCTCACACCAACCAAAAGCCAAAGCAAACTCTCTCCATGGACGCATCCATCCATGGCGGGCATCCACGCAGCTTCAGCTCTGGCTGGCTGGGCTGGGCTGGCTGGCGGCGGCGGCGGCGGCGGGTTGACGGCACGGATGCAACAAAGCCTAGGGCATTACGGCCGAAGGGCTCCCTCCAACGTTTTCAACACACCACCACCACCACTACCACCATTACACTTGTGCTGCGTCCGTCCGTCCGTCCGGGGGGGGGGGACGCGCCAGTCACTATAGAAACCAGACCACACCAGGTCAGCCATGACAAACACGGGGGGGTGGTACACACTCACATACGCGTTGCGAAGGAAAAAAAGAAGCCCGAACTCCACTTTGGGCTTCTGCCTCACGAAAGTCAGTCAGTCAATCACACACACACACACTTGGATAATTCAAGTGCGGATACGTATGGCAATGAGTATGCGAATAAGTTAATTATCGCACAGAAAGCAAGAATGATAAAAGATGAAATGAAATAGAATCAAAAACACAGGTTCACCATCTTCCCTCTCCCCTCCCCACATGCACACACACAGCCGCCCACCAGCGGCGACAAAGCGCGTTACAAGTTTCGCGTCGTCGTCGTGGCTGCTGCTTGTTTGTTGGGGTGTGGGACCCAAAGAAAGCCTCTTCCCCACATACACACCAGCCTTATTACTAATACCAATACCCGTAATCTTTTCCTTTCTCGCTGCGTGTTTTGCATTCGGCTAAAGAAAGTAAAGAAAGAAAAAAAAAGGAAAAATAACGCGTCGATTTCGCATTGCAGGTGCCCTGTGCGCGCGACGCGTGCCGGACGCGTCGAGATGGGGCAATAGGTTTGCCGGATGCGGTTTAGACTGGTTGGTGGAGCGGGGAAAAGAAGAAAGAGAATGGTCATGGTAAAGAAAGAAGGAAAAAAATAACAAAAGGGCTCTGGAGAGGGAGGGAGAGAGGGAGGGAGGTGGTTGGAGGTGTCTAGTGCAAAGCAAGGGGTTCGACAGGCTTTGTTTCTGCTTCATACTGATACTGCTGCTGTTGTTATCGACGCTGCATTGTTGATGTCCGCTCCGTCGTCATGGCGGCAGTGCGATGGATGCCTGTTTGCAGCGGCGGGCTGACTGACTGACTGACTGACTGACCTTCGGGAGATCAACAAAGTCAGGCCATTCACTATTGATTTCGCCCTGTGAATTATTACCAGCACACCCTCTCCCTCTGTACATGTACGCCGATGTAATGTTTCACCCCCTGTTCCCCCCTCCCCCCTCCCCCCCAAATCCTCTGCCGTTTTCCCCGGGCTTATCTTTGCCTGCGTCCGGTCACGACACCATCTCGCGCGTGCGCGCACCGGACGACACACGCGTTGAACGCTTGATCCGTGGAAAGTTTCAGCCTGAGGCGCCGAGCATGCCCCAGCCAAGGTCCCCACCGCTTGCCCTATCGTCATGGCCCTCGACGCAATTCCAGCCTGCTTGATATCCAAGCCGTGCTTTCATTGACACAGCCATTGCCTATCTCGTGTATCGTCTTGTCCAAGGGTGCTCCTTACCTGAGCATTAGTGCTCCTCGAGATTTGCTTTCTCCGCACAACACTAACGCTTTCTCATCAGCGCCACCACCACCACCGCCACCAAGCCTCGGGTAATATTTGCTCTATTCCTCTTCCGAAATAATATATGCCCACGCTGCACCATTCACACTTCCCGGTACCGATGACGGGACCACAAATCACTTATCGGCCCTTTGTCGATTGATCGTCACAAAGCCCGCTTTTCCCAATTCTCACCACACACACACACACTTTCTCTCTCTCTCACTCTTACAGTACAAACGGTTTGCGGTATCCGTTTGGCCTGGCAGCAAGACCAGAAGAGAAAAAAAAGTACCGCTAGATATTACCGGCATCGCTTCCACCCTGCAAATGCACTTCGCCTCCTGACTCTGTGCATTCAGCTTCCCGGCACCGCACTTTCATGACCCGTGCTGACGTCTGCCCTGGACTCGACTTGCAAGCTAGCCTCGACACGAAACCTAGGTCCTCGCTCCGTTGATTGTTTATTTGTTTGTTTATTTGTTTGGGGGGGCAGGCGCACCGCGTCGATAACACTACAAGGTTGCATGTAACCATGGCGGCACTTGGCACTTGATAAAGTCAATTCTCGCAAGGATGCTTTCCGTCGGATACCTACCAGCCTGGGAGTCCTTGCATGCGGTTCAACGATACATTGGCGTCTGAAATATCTACCAGACACTACCAGGCACAGCAGCTTTTCTCTACCCGCTGTCATTGACGATTTGAATCAATCAGGTATGCAGATCACGTACGAGTCCCGCATTAATGATTGCAGGGCGATGTCTGGTGCGTCAATGACAAGTATGAGACATCACCATGAACTGTTCTTTCGGATACACGAAAGTGTAAGCTATAATCTCTCGTTATACAATTTAATCTATCCCGATATAATGCAAGAAGAAACACTGACAAAAGGAACATGACTAGATGACGCAATCACAACAGGTCCCCAACTCCTAGCTACACAGCTGAACCCGGGGTATAAAAAGCAATCGTACAACATCGCCAACACGTATATCTACTCCTCAGTCTTCGTCTGTGACGAATTCGTTCGATATCATTGTGTCTAGTAAGACCAATGCCATTCCTATGGCGAAACATCGCTCCCGTTCCTCAAATGCATCTTGCTCATGTTGCCATTCTGCGGCATCTGCGCCAGCCAGCTCGGTGGCGCCATACCCGTCTGGTCATGAATGGTGCTCAGCAGCGGTGGCAGGCTCTGAAAGAGGTTACGGATAGGAGCCGAAGGATCAGCCATGCCGTCGCCTCCTTGGCTGCCCGTGTTCCAGACATTGATCTTGGGCTGAAGGCCCTTGATGGCGTTTCCGTTAGCCTCGGCCAGCTTCTCGTACGTTCCGTTGGTGAGCATGAGGTATTGCATGAGACCCTGGGGTCCTCCAAGCACGTTGGCCATGTCGCCGTAGGCCTTGGCCATTGCAGAGAGACCTTCTGCTTCGCGCTGCTGTCTGATAAGTTGGGCCTGGGCCTGGCGCTCCTGCACAAAGTACTCTGCTTCGGCCGCGCGCTTGGTCACAATGAAGTTTGCTTCGGCCTCGCGCTCCTTGGCCTGGAAGTCTGCCTCTGCATCGCGTAGGCGCCGGAATGCAGCCGCCTCGGCCTCAGCCTGCTCAGCGTACTTGTTACCTTCGGCAGCCTTCTCCTGGGCGTAAAGCTGTGCGTCGGCCTTTTCCTGCGACGATTCCTTCTCAATCTTTGCCTGCACGACCTTGGTGGCTCGCAGACGCTCAAGTTCCATAAGAGCCCTCTTCTTCTCGACTTCCATCTGCAGCTCTGCATCGCGGCGTTCGGCCTCGCGTTTAGCGTTGATCCTGGCGACGTTGAGGTCCCTGCTAATCTCAATCTCCTTGTCTGTAAACTTTGCGTCTGCCGTGGCCTTTTCAGCCTTGCGCTCAGTCTCGAGAACAGCTGTTTGCGCGTGGATCTTGGCAACCTCCTGCTTGGTTTTTCCCTGCTTTTCAGCCTCGCCAACCTCGCCCTGCATGCGGGCATGGGCGACGTCGACCTTGGCCTGGTTGAGAGCACCCTCGTGCGCCTTGCGGGAAAGGAAAGCAAAGTACTCGGAGCCCGGCGTGTCTTGCAGCTCCTTGACGTTTGCGTTGTAGATGCAGAGACCAAACTGGTCGAGTTCACTCTGCACTTGCTGAATCACCTTGTCCTTGAAGATCTTGCGCTCGCGGAACAGCTCCTCCATGGTCATGGTAGACACAATCGACCGCGTTTCTCCTTCAATAATACCCTTGACAATGTCCTGCACATGGCTGCGTCCCTCGGCGACGCTGACCGCTCCCTTGGACGCATTCTGCGTCGGTCTGCCGTCGCTCTCGCCCGTAAGCAGAACAGCGTATTTCTCCAGCGCTGCGGGGCTATCTGCAGGCCCAATCGTGAAGACTGCCGGAAGCGAGAACTTGAGCTTCTCAATCGTCATGGCCTGCAGCGACATGGAAAAGTCGAATGGCGTAATGGAGATCTTGGATACTTTTTGCAACGGGTACACAAACGCCTTCTTCTTGATGAGCACCTTTTCGATTCCTACACCCGTAATCACGAGATAGGAATTCGGCTCTGCGACATGGTACCACATGGTGACGGGTGTGTTCTTCCGATGTTGATGAAAGGGGGGGTTGGCGAGGGGAGATGTAGGAATGGACGGTAAGCTTTTATAAGAAAGAAAAGCCGGAAAATCGTGCAAACGACAAAACGAGAGGGTGTCCAGGTAATATTATGGGTTTGTATCGATGAAAGACTACACAAGAACCAAGGTAAATGTACCGTACCGACCAATATCGAAATGGTGGATATGGGCTATGGCGAAAGCGGCAAAACGGGTGCGATGCTCATACTTTTATACACACGCACCACCAGCCCACGGTACTCCCCAGATGACTTGTAACTCCCCTCCATTCGCGGTATGCAACATGTCTGCAGCCCGGTGAGGACATTCGTCCAAATCGTGGAGAGATACTGTACGCATCCCCGCGCGCTAGTACGCAAGCGGAATAGCGCCATGTGCTCGGATACCCTGAGTCTGCCTCGCACCGCCACCACATGTGACCTTGGAGGGGGCCTGAAAGTCGGGCACTGGAAAAGATAGCTTACTACGGCCGGTCACCCAATGCGTGCAAGATCAAGGTATGCGGGTTGTTGTTGTTGTTGTATCAGCAATACGTCTGACCTATCCCAGTGGGAGAATGCACGACGTGGCGACTGCTGTGCTAACCTTCTCAGACACTGGGCTTACCCATTCTCGACAGAGGCGCAATATGCATGGTCTTTCTGTCTGATCATGATCAAGACATGTTCAGCTTGCCAAGACACCTCGGTCCGGGTGTTGCCTTGCAGGGAGAGGGTTTGAGTAACTCGGTGCCCCTTTATTCGCTAAGCCATGTGTATCCAGGCATCTCGCAACCAAGGTTGGGATGGTCACGAGACGAGCTCTGCAGCAGTGGTAGGGTCATTGGGGGGGGGGGTGGCTAGCTGAAAAAAGAACCTTCTATCACGAACGAGGCTGAGCTATTACTTACGGCAGATTTACCGATGTCTTTAGGTCGGTTGCCTTGCCGCGATCCGTAGCCAAGCTGTTCACTTGTTGATGCCTCTCTTTTTTTCTGGATCTCGCCACTGGGGACAAAGCAAAAAAAAGTTAGGGAATGACTGAATGACTGGCTGGGAAAGAAGAAGAGACGATACACAACTCGGGAACTTGAGGCTTGCAACTTGGGTTTACTTACTCCCCTCGCTTGATCTGACCATCACCACCGCCAATACGCCTTCGCTCACAGCAGCAATTCCTCACCTTATTGTCTCAAACACGTCCTTCCATCTCAACATCTACCTGGATATCGTGAAGGAAGAGAGAAAAAAAAAGATGTCACCACAAAAAGATACCGATTCCCCTCCTCCATACGCAGTAGCATACACCTCTTCTGGACCTGTGCCCCCCTCCTCCTCTTCTTCTTCGCAGAGCCAAACCATGCTCAACCAACTCAGCACCACACGCACACGCCACATCCAATCCGTCATCTCGCACTCCATCATCCCGCTCATCCAAGCCCGCACCGCCTACGGCATCGCGCAGACAACACTCGCCCTGCTGCCCTCAGACATCCCGCTGCCGCCCGTAGCCGAGCAATCCGAGTTCAGCTTCGCGGCCGCAGACACCGACACCAAGCCCGTCCAGGTCATTGGGTTTTCGTCCCAAGACGAGCCGCAGGTGGTGCGGCTGCAGGGCCAGATGAACCGCACCGAGTTCTGGAGACCGCAGCTGGTCATCGATGAGCTGGAGACGCTGTTGACGCTGAATCTGAATCCGCCGCCGCCGCCCGAGCACACGACGCCGACGTCGTGCGATGCTGCTGCTGCGGGAGAATCGGCGCCCCGGCACTCGCGCCGCACCTTGCTGAGCAGAGTGATGCCGTCGCTGGGGCCAGAGCTGCGGTCGCCGGGCAACAACCCAGAGGTTGGCGTCGCTCAAATAGCGCAAAAGGGCGTCGTCGTCGTCAAGGCGCGGTTGGAGGAGATTTGCCTCAGGACAGTTAGTGAATTCGGCTTGTTTGATACCATGTCTAGACAATGTGTTATTATCCGCGTTGATGCGCGCTGTTGACGTGGGAGTCTATGGACGACTCAAGTATGCTGTGGGACATATATCTTCACATCTAAGACATGCTTGTTTGACGCCATAATCATATTCGAAATAAAAATAACAAGAAAAAAATACCGACTCACTACACAGAACAACGCCTACTCAATGTCTTAGCCGTGCTAGGCATAACACACCGCTATGTCCTAAACACCACACTCACCCCCATTATATTTTACAGCCTGAACATCCAACTCCCTCATAAAACTCACATAACACACAAAAAAAAGGCAATGGCATGATGCAGCAGCCTGTGCCGTGGCTAATTGACGTATCCACCACCCATGCACGTGCACATGCAAAAAGAAACTCCCCCGGAAAGGCTCGAACTTTCAACCTCCTGATGAGCTACAAACATGCTGTAACAGTCAGACGCGCTAGCCAATTGCGCCACGGAGGAGATGAGTTTGGGCGAAAACGCTGAACGCGCTTCGGTTTTGAGTTGTGATGGAAAGACGAGTAATGGAAAAATTTATTATTGTACGTGTTTGGGGGGGGGGGTGGCATGCTGACGGGTCTACTGTGTGGGATTGGGTGGCTTGGCGGCAGACCCCAGTAGTTGTTCGTTCCACGACGCAAACTCAAACCGGCTCTTTGTTGGCAACCTCGGCTATTAAGCTTGTGTGTATCCAAGTCATATATTTTTTCTAAGCTTGTTCTGCGTCGTTTTTCAATACCACAATGCTATATGGATCTCTGTCCGCCTCGCTTACCGCGACCTCAAAGTCGTAGTCTGCTACTGCATCCTTGAACTCTTCCTTGTCTTCGCACTCTTGCCTGACCTTGTTCCACTCCACGTCTATAGCGTCTTCGAGTTGCATGGCCATGACTTCGGCCAGGAATCCGCGCTCCGAGTTGCTGTGAAACAGGCTGATGACTACTCGTCCCTGCTCAATGGCTGCGAGCGTGGCGTGATGATCCATTTCGCCTGTAAAGTATAGATCGACGTCTAGGCCGCTGAGCAAGCCTGAGCCGGAGCCTGCACATATTCCTATGCTTTTTATGGTCATGTCGGAGATTGATTTCCCTTGGGGTATGGCAATGGGAAAGCCCTTGGGGTTGTTGAGGCCCTTTCCTATGCGGTCGAGGAGGTCAGGGAGTGGCTGTGCGTGGTCGAATCTCACGATGCGGCCCATGCCTGCATTGGGATGTGAAGGGATTTCTGGCGACTGCGGCTTGATCACTTCCCGCTTGTGTGGAGCAGTGAATGAGCTCGCCAAATGGGGCGGCTTGCCCAAACGAAGAATGGGCTGGCTCGGGTGGTGGTTCAATGTAAAGGTGGGACGTTTCTTCTCAACAAAGGGATCGTCGTCGCTTTCTGCTGCGGGATTTGAAGAGTCGGTCTGATCATCCGCGCCCTGGGGTCCATTCACTTTCTTCGTTCCTGTAACAATGTCTGCCAACCAATCTCCAAGTCCTCCTGGCGCCGCGTCCAATGCCGTGTGTGGACAGTATACACTAATGCCATGACTAGCCAAGCGCAGCAAGGACTGCTGTTGTGTGTCGGCAAGAGTCAATGACTTCAATCCTCTGAATATTATGGGATGGTATGCGACGATGATCGAGGAATTGAGAGCAATGGCCTCGTCGGCAACCGCCTTGGTAAGATCGATGGTGAGCAGGACTGTGTTTGACTGGCGGCGAGACGGAATGAACGGTGCTTCGAGCAGCAATCCGGTATTATCCCAAGAGTTGTCTGCAAGCTCTCGCGGATATCTTGTCGCAGTCAACACCTGAATACATTGACAGGAATATTCGACACATGGGAGTAAACTTACAGCTTCCGCATCGCCGCCACAACCGCCTTGGAAAACGGCGCACATGTCGTAGTCGCACTCATTGCGAGCCTTCGTGCCGTAGCTATAAACATGCAACCGTAGAGTGTGCAATAGCAACTTGGAGCTGCGCGCTGTACAACCACAATCACACGCGCCAACCACCCCTGCACTCATAGCCGACGTGCGTCATCCGCTGCTGCCCCTCACGCCGTGATTCTAGCCTTTCCGAATTCGGAGGACACATCTTATCTGATCCGAAGATAGCATCACTGGATGAATATCGCATTGCCTCATGGATCCACGGCACAAACTCTACAAAACATTCGACACACTCGCACTCAACCCAGAAGATAGCGGTACAATGAGTGCAAGGACCGATACCGAGGCCACAAGCGTGCAGGCCACTTCCGGCGTGACCATGGAAGGACTCAAGAAGAAGCTGGAAGACGGACTGCAGGCTACCTATGTTGAGATTGAGGATCTGAGTGGTACGTCATAGTTTGACGCATAGCCGGAAATTGGAGAGAGACATGTTCTGTGAGCGTGGTGTCGTGCTGGCAGATTTCTCAAAGTGCTTGAGTCACAGGGACCCCGCTAACACACTGAATAGGCGGGTGCGGACAAATGTACGAGGCCATTATTGTATCACCGCTATTTGCCAAGAAGACAACGCTGGCACGACACCGGCTCGTCAACAGCACTCTGAAAGAGGAAATTGCAGCAATACATGCGTGGACGCCAAAGTGCCATACGCCGGAAGAGTGGGAGAAGAAGAAGCCACAATAAACTGACCACACATCCATCATGGCGAATCCACTGAAAAACCCCTGCTCGCCTTTGTCAAGTCCATTTCATGGTGCAACTCGTTGATGAGGGTCATTTTTAGATAATAGGAATTATGCATCTCAGGTCCAACGGGGCTTTGCGTATTTTTTGCCTATAGCCCTTAACTGAGTAGCACTCGTATCTCACCGCTAGTACGAGGAAATAAATCTCTCAGCCTAGGCTCCTGCTCCTCATCCTCCCTTTCCCCATCATAGAGCAGATCGTCTGCAGCCATTATCTTGCTCTCCACAAATTCAAAATCCTCGCAGAACTTGCTAGCGGCCTCGTCGGTGATATCTTGTATCATCTTCCTGTTTTGTAACCGTTTGATGTTCTCCGATGCATCAATCAGCGCAGATGGCAGGAACTCATCCAGTTGTTGGCTGGCAGAAACTAGTGCATCAGGCTTGAATGCTTCCAACTTGGACACTGTCTTGATGCTTTCAGCAGAGTCGGTGATTTCCGCAAGAGCGTCAATAAGAGTAGCAAGGCCAGACTCGTTGACCAAATATCGATGTTGGTAGTCTGTCAGCTTAGCAACAGTTTCTTCAACTGTGTCGTCTATATCTCTAACCCGCTCATGCGCAAAGGTATACTGTGAGAGCACCTCTCTGGCCGCGAATAAGCAGTTGAGGGCGAAGATGGCGTTATCGGGTTCTTTCATTTCTCTCTGCATGCCCTCACAGCCGTTCAAGAAAGGATCTAGAGCTTCTGAAAGCACAGCCTGGAAGCCCTGTCCATTGTCGTCTGTCGCAGCAAATGACGTATCGTAGCTTTTCGCGAGAACTTTGAGTATCTGCAGTGCGTCCTCCAGGAACTCGGGAGGAGACAAGTCGGCGGGCGCCACGGCAAGGTCGCTTTGCACATTAGCGACATAGTCTCTCATGTTGGCGCGGAACTGTCGCATCGCGGAAGCCTCCAACGTGTTGAAAATCTCCAAAACTTCAGAGTCCGCCCCCAGCAGCTTGGCAAAAGTTCCTTCGTAAAAACCAATCAGGTTCGCAATCTTGTATGCAAGCGTCGCATCGTCATGGATTTGGACGACCTGCTCTGTTCGCTGCCTCAACAGGCGGGCTACGCCTGCCAGGTCACGGCTGACTAACTGGTTCAAGGCTTTGTGACCGTCGAAAACCTCAGTCTCATCGTCGCCTCTTAGCCACGGCTCACTCTCCAAACCAGCCTGGATGGAGCGCTTAATCTCCTCGCCATCTGAGATGAAGAGGTTCTCAAGGGCTTCTCTCTCCGACACTGTTGTGGAATGAGCCCAGGCAAGCATGTCGCCTACATAACGAAGAGGATCGTGAGCGTGAAACTCGATAGGCTTAGTGGCTATCTGGGTTTCCGCCGTCGAACCAGTCAATGCTGCATGAAATGCGTCGGACAGAATCGACTCGCGGGCTTCGGCAAACGAGTCCAGACAGCTTTGGAACAGAGTAGGCCGTTCGGCCAACACACGCAGCGACCGCCGGACAGATGCACTAATCTGTGGATTTTCCAGGTCTAGTGTTTTAAACTCGCGTTGGATCCACCGGTAAAGCTTTTGAAAAGCGGAGTTGAGTTGCTTGGAGCTTCTTTCCAGCACTTCTAGGCCCAGCCGCTGATCTTCAGTCCCAAGGAGTACTTGGCAGTCGTGATGGATCTTCTTCACGCGGGTCAAGATTTGGAAGAACTCCTCGTTAACGGGCTCCGCAGTAGAAGTCAATACGGTGACGTCTTCTTCAGTGATGAGGAAATGAGCACTGAATGCGTTGAGAACCTGCTGCTTGGATTCAACCTGCTTCTTCTGGCCCATGAGGCTGGTGGCTTCTTCCAAGACAGGGTCTGTCTCTTTGCTCGCAGCTGCAATGTGACCGCGCATATCAGCACAATAGTTGTTCAGACTACTGATGGCGGTTCCGATGCGCTTGAGTTGCTGCAGACGTTCAGCACGAGATTGGTAGAGTGCGCCGCCCAACGTACCTCTGCGACATGGCCAAAGTCGCTGATGATCTCGCCATTGCACTGGATGACTTCTTTTTGCACATCCAGACGGAGCTGCCGGCGCGTCTCTGCAGAGTTCTGCACTTGACGTGCATCCAAGGTTTCCAGAGCATCCCGAATCTCCAGGTCAGCATAGGAAGCGGAGAGCACGCTCGTGATGCGACTGGAGAGGGCATTTGTGCCTCGCGATGCGGGGGCTGCTGGGGGCGGCGAGGGCGAGGAGCCATTCTGGGGCGCTGGAGCAGCCCGGTCGTGGAGGAGGCCCGTCGCCATGAGTGGGTGGGTGTTGTGACCTTGGCCCAGAAAGGTGTCAAATCGGGCAAACTGGCGGCAAGTGCAGCCGGCCGATCTTATCGATAGCCGCCAGGCGCGTCACCTGCATGAATCCCATGTCGACGGGGCGCTCGAGATAGCCGCAACCATCACCACCCACGCCCGCTGCCCCATCCTGCTGATATGATCACCGACTAGGCTTCTGCCGCTGCTCATGGATGCTCGCCTCGACTTCTGGGGATCACGCTTTTGGTCCTCTGACCCTGCTTGCCCTCAAACGCCCGCGATCCAGTGCAGCACGGCCACGCGCCCCGCCGTTGCCTGAGCGCAGCACCCTGCGTCGGCCATGATGGCGTCCAACCTGCTATCCAAGCTCCTCCCCTCCGCCTCCGACGAGCCCTACGAACACGAGCCACTCGTCCCCCACCATCGCCGCGACTCCACCTCGACCGAGGAGCGCCACGAGATGGACATAGACGAGGAGAACTTTGGCGCCCGCTTTGAGGAGCAGGACCTCGCCCACCTGCTTGAGGAGGCCTCCTCCAGCCAGATGACCACCGAGAGCCGTGCCGTATCTCCAGACGCCAAACGCAACGCACCGCCCGGCATCAATACGGCAAATCGCATCCCGGCATGGAGACAGCCCAGCCCAGCCCGAGCTGCTCCTTTGGACGACGATGATGACGTACCCCAATCATTGCTGCTCGAAGGAGGCCATGAACCAGGGCCGAGTTCGAATAAGCGCAACGAAGGCCTCCCCATGCCTGTGCCGGGCCCATCGACGCGACAGACACGGGCACAGTGGGACGCCACCCGTACGCAGCAACGGCTGCACGACGATGATAGGAGAGGTGCACCCGCAGGGCCTTGGGGGCACACCAGTAGACCTGGACACTTTACAGCAGACCCAAGGGAGAAGGCACTCTGGCTTTGGGTGAATCAGACGGATCTGGATAATTACATGACGGAGGTGTATGACTACTATGTTGGCTGCGGCATCTACTCGATCCTTCTTAGGAGAGTTCTCACGCTCTTGCAAACAGCCTTTGTAGTAGGCTTCATGACATTTCTGGGATGGTGCATCGATTACTCCAAGTTGTCGCAGAGCAACAAGATGAGCCAGGTTCTGGTACCCAAGTGTGCTGCAAGGTTAGTCATTTCCACCCAGTGCTGCCAAACTATAGCTGACGTGAAGTAGAATCCATGGTGTTTGGATACTGGCCCTTTGGTTCTTCATCATCTACTGGCTCTACTCATTCTACAACACGGTCACAGATATACCCCGGCTTCGAGCTATGCATGACTTTTATCACTACCTACTTGATATTCCCGACTGCGACATTCAGACCATACAATGGCAGCAGGTCGTGACACGGATCATGGCGCTACGAGACTTGAACTTGACTACTGCTTCCAATCTATCGCCAGAAACGCGCAAGTTGCTCGACTCGAAGAGCAGGCAGCGGCTGGACGCTATCGATATCGCGGGCCGCCTGATGCGGCGTGACAACTATCTCATCGCCCTATTCAACAAGGAGATACTCGATGTGACCGTCCCTCTACCATTCCTAGGCAATCGATACATCTTCTCCGAGACTACGAAATGGCATGTCAACCTCGCCATTATGGATTTTGTGTTTAGCGGACCAAACGGCCAGTTCAATCCGGATTTTCTCAAAGAACGTAATCGGCGAGAGCTTGTGAAGCGATTGAAGACGCGCTTCTTCTGGACGGGCATCATCAGTATTCTTTGCGCGCCCTTTGCCGTGGTTTTTGTATTGGCCTCGTATCTGTTCAAGTACTTTACCGAATACCACAAGGACCCAGGCCAACTCAGCAACCGCGATTTCACAACCTTTGCTCAGTGGAAGTTCCGCGAGTTCAACGAGCTTCCTCACTACTTTGCCCGCCGCCGTAACATGGCTTATCCATACGCAAACCTCTATCTTGCTCAGTTTCCAAAGGATAAGACTGAACAGGTTTCGTCGTTTGTCGCATTCATTGCAGGTGCCTTTGCATTTGTTCTCGTACTCTTCACCCTCTTCGACTCTGAGCTATTCCTCAACTTTGAAATCACACCTGGAAAGACTGCCATCTTCTGGATTGGTATTCTTAGTACGATATACCGCGTCGCACGGGGAAGCAGTCCTCAGGACGATCAGGTCACAGATCCGTCCTACTATCTCAACCACGTCATCTACCACACCCGTTATGAGCCAGAATCGTGGCGTGATAGGCTACACACCGACGAGGTCCGGGCTGAATTCACCAAGCTGTACCAACCGAAGATCCTCATCTTTGCCGAGGAAATTCTGAGCATGGTCATCACACCTTTCCTGCTCATCTTCAGACTGCCAAACTGCAGCGAACGCATCGTCGACTTCTTCCGCGAATTCTCAATTGTCGTTGACGGTTTAGGTGTTACATGCTCCTACTCCATGTTTCCATCGACAAAGACCACCCGCAATGCCAATAACATTCCAGCAAACGGTACCGGTGCTCGCAGGGAAGACCCAGATCTCCGTGAAGACTACTTCATGGCCAAAGACAACAAGATGATGGCTTCGTACTACGGCTTCTTAGATACATACCAGAACTCTGGTCGCGGCTATAATGGCCGCCTGCAAGGACGAAGCAACTTCCATCCTCCACCCCAGTTTCCAAACACATTTGGAACAATGTCGCAGACTGCGCAGCCGTTGGACATTGGTGCAAGAGGACCAAATCGAGGGCAGCCTGGCCGACAGAACCTACAGCAGAGGACACCGAGAAACCGGCCTACGGCAAGAGAAGAGTCTATGAACTCGATGCTCCTCGATCCCCACCATCAGCCTTCTTCGGCCTCGATGCTGCGTGGATCCCCTCATCAAGCAGCGGCTAGCCGATACCGTACACCTCTTCAACCCGTTTCGGACGCACAGGGTCCATCGCACACTCGAATCGAAGAAGAAAGTATGCTGGGCGACTCATGGCGCACAAGTCGACTGGCTCAAGACGACGATGAGGAAGAAGAGGCGCCAGGCAACAATCGTGGTGGAGTCCTGCAGCTCTTGCAACAGTTCTCTAGAGCCCAAGCTGAAGGTCGAGGCGCTGGCGTGGGCGTTTAAATTTCGTCTTGCTGATTTTGAATACGGTTCGCATGGGTCGGTCATCCGGGAGCTGTGTGGCGTTTGTTTACGCGTGTTGCCTTTGTTCCATTTTTATACCACAACCAGCATAGCAGAATTATTAGTAGAAACATGTAGTAAAGACCACGTGCTCCATTGATGATACAAGTACTTCGGATGATCTACCCTGCAGTGATCATCATCACCAAAGATGCACAGATTAGACCGGAGTTAGGCTTCACCATCGCACGCCGCCGTTGCTGTCACAAAGGAAGCGAACATTGTTGTATTATTTGCCATTGACGGGCTGTTCTTGGTCATTCTCTACAGTTACATGCCGCAGAAGTTCACCCTCCAGCCTTCATCCGCAACTGATGAAGAAAACAAATCACGCCGTAACCGAATTCCCATTGAACCCATGATCGTCATGCACAGCAGCTCCTTCCTCTCCACTCAGCATCTAAGCGGATGACTCGAAAGCGCTAGGGAAACGGCGGATGTTGTCGGCGAGTTTACCCTTGTTGCGGAGGAACTGGACGTAGGCACCGTCGATCTTGACCTTGCCCTCCTGGCGCTGCTGGACGTACTCCTCGCGCTTAAGAGGGGTGAAACCCCAGTTCTTGGAGACGATGATCTTCTGGCGACCAGGGAACTGCGAATAGTGAGCTTTGGAGCATTCAGCATACACTGGCATGTCCACATACCTTGTACTGGCAACGCCTCAGAGCCTCAAGAGCGATAGCGCGGTTAGAATCCCTAGTCCTGACGGACATGAGGATCTGACCAATGTTGACACGAGCGACAAGACCGTTGGGCTTGCCGAAAGCACCACGCATACCCGTCTGCAATCTATCGGCACCAGCGCACGACAACATCTTGTTGATACGGACGACGTGGAAGGGGTGGACGCGGACACGGAGATGGAAAGATTCCTTTCCTCCGCTCTTGACGAGGTACTTGTTGGCGCAAATACGGGCGGCTTCCAGAGCCTCGGAAGACAGCTGCTCGTACTCGTTGGAGACCAGGTGGATGCAGAGCGGGAAGTCGTCTACGTTGGCCTTCTTGCGACCGAGGTCGAAGATGCGGATCTTGGCATCGGGAACACCACGGTTGAACCTGCTCTTGGGGTACTACAGCCCAGTCAGCCTATTGTCCTCCCCTCGCTGTATCTCCAGTCTGACGTACGGGCTTGTTCTTGCAGTAGCGGTAGCAACGGGCGGGACGGCGGGCCATTGTGACGGTTCTTCCTGCTTTGAAATCAATGAGCGGATGTCGGGGGAGCGCGGAAAACGAGGGCGAGCGCGCAAACTGGTGACGGCGTCAGTAAAGCGTTTGCCAGAGGATCCGAGTTCGACAGCCGTACCTTACCCTTTATTTGAGTGTTAGTGGGGAGGTGTCGGAGGGCGAAGTCGAGGGAAGTCGTCGGTCGTGATTGCTAATCACAATATTGCGCACCACACGCCAAGACCCCGTTAAGCGAGCGCATTGATTTCCAAGCAGGCAAGCGTACGCGCCACCCAACCCAAGTGCGATTCTGGGGATCTGTGGCAATGCGACGCCACCCGCGGTTGCTCTGATGCAATAGCCTATATGTCTTTGCTGCTTTCAAAGCCGTCTTCATCCGTCAAACAATGGTCAAGCGATGCCGGGCTTTGCATTGAGCGATAGCATCACGCTCCAGAGTAGGTATACTCGAATGCATGTTCGACTGTCTCGAAGCAGTTTTGCCTCAACGGCGCAAGGCTACCAGACGGCGCGGCCAGGCTAGTCATAATGAGTCACATCATACACTGCATAAAACGATCAGGCGTTGATGGCTCATGAATCTTGTGTCATTCATTGGATATCATCAGGGGCCAGCATGTGCTACACCCTAGGTATCATGTCTAACTGATTTCCTTCCCACGCGCTAAACTGCTCTAGTTCTCGGTGTTGGTGCTCAGGATGTCAGAGTCACCTGAAAACTGTTAGTGAAAAATGTAGTGTTACCAAGGGACACAGATACGTACCAGCGTCGAGGATGGACATGACAGAGCAGCGGAAGAGCTTACCGCAAGCAGTTCCAAGCTCAATCTTCAAGTAGGTTAGCTAACAGCTCTCCATGGCCATAATCGGACCAATTCTCAGAGCCAGCCCTCGGAGATAACCCCGTGCCAAATGGAAGCATTCACTGTTTAGTTCTGCCCTTGTAATCCAGGTCGAGAATTTCTAAACTCATAGATGAGAAGCCCCATTGCACGAGTATCTCGTCGTTAGGCAATGAGAGTGGACGGGGTATGTACGTACGTTGTTTCCGGAGAAGTGGTGGACAGAGGTCTTGGAAAGCATGGCGTAGTCTGGCAATATGTTAGCCATGCCTTTGGAATCGCAGGAAAAAATTGCTTACACTCGAGCTCAGACTTCCTCAGAGGAGGAGTGTTGCCGGCAATGATGACGAGCTTGGCCTTGCCAGTTCGGAGGCTCTTGAGGGTAGACTTGTAGCCGAGGGTGACCTTACCGGACTTCATCACAAG
This sequence comes from Exserohilum turcica Et28A, assembly GCF_000359705.1. Classification (NCBI taxonomy): domain Eukaryota; kingdom Fungi; phylum Ascomycota; class Dothideomycetes; order Pleosporales; family Pleosporaceae; genus Exserohilum; species Exserohilum turcicum. The sequence continues at coordinate 1,149,860 of NW_007360136.1, read as the reverse complement.
CGCCAGGCGCGAGTTGATGGAGTCGGCGGTTCTCTTGTTCTTCTTGGGGGCCATCGTTGCACGTAGGAAGTTATCTGGAAAATTCCTAAGGGTGTTGTTGTGCTCCGGTCGTGAGGTGTGGATGTTCAAGAGGTAGGGCGCTCGCCAAAATTCTGTGTGCGAACCGACGCCAAGATTTTCTAAGCTAAAATGATGACTCAGCCGCCGTGCTGGTGAATGGCGTTTTAGGAGCAGCCTAACCCGAGATGCGAGGAAATGGAGTGCAATACGGTGATGCAACGCAAAAAGTCTGCCGAAAGATAAAACGTTTGAACATTGAGTACATAGCTACGAAATCAAATCACATTGCCTGCACCAGAATGCTTAACATGGTATCACTGCATTTTCATCCGTCATTATTCAACAACGGCCGTGAACTCCTTCCCACTCGACACCTGCCATATTTCACCAAAATGCATCAGAAACAGCGTCTATGCTGCAGCTCTTTGCGTCTGTCTGCCGCCTCGAGTTGGAGCTGGAACAGCGCCAGGCCGGTTGAGGGTATACTTGGCAAAGGCTCTTGCTAACGCCTTCTTTGCACTGACCTTCTGTGAGCCAACAAAAGAGTCGACTGCAACAGCAATCGCGCGGTCAATGTCTACTGATGCACAGTAGTCGGATAGGCGCATCTTGCAGAAGGCTTCTGCAATGCGCAATATAGCCTCAAGGTGACGGACCTGATAGTGTGAGTAAATAATGCAACCTTTTGAGATTGTTCAACTTACAGTGATAGGGTAGGCCCCAGTTGCCGTGGACTCTCGGCGCATGTCTGCAAACAGACGTGCAATCTTGTCTTGCTCAATCTGGTAGAGCTTGGGTCGGCACTTCTCACGGGCATAGAGAATGTACTTCCTCAAAAGCTCCTGAGGAATCTCGCCCTCCTTGCTTGGAGCGTCTCCGTCGACTTCCATTTGCTCATCGCCGTTTTGTGAGGCCTTGCCTTTGTCGGAATAACCGTAGGCCGAGTTAACAAGAGGATGCGCCCGGCCATGGGAGTTGACAACAAACTTTGCAAGGCGCTCGTCCTCTGACGGATCCACAGTGTCGCGCACAACGCACAAAATGTCGAAACGAGACAAGATAGGCTCCGTGAGCTCAACGTTTTGCGAAAAGGGAATCGTAGAGTTGTAGCGCCCACCAATTGGATTGGCAGCAGCTACAATCGAACAACGCGCTTGAAGTGTCGTGACAATACCGGCTTTTGAGATGGAGATGGTCTGCTGCTCCATGGCTTCGTGAATCGATGTACGATCCTGATCATTCATCTTGTCAAACTCGTCAATAAGGCAGGTGCCCTTGTCTGCAAGCACTAGAGCGCCTCCCTCCAGAGTCCATTCGCTCGTCATAGGATCACGACGAACAGAGGCTGTCAGACCAACCGCAGAGGCACCCTGACCAGTTGCGAAAACAGCACGATGAGCGGTCTTCTCGACATACTTCAAGATTTGAGATTTGGCGGTACCAGGATCTCCAAGAAGAAGCACGTTGATATCACCACGAATCGAATGGCGACCAGGTGCCTCTTTGCTGACACCTCCAAAGAGCGAGAGCGCCACAGCGGTCTTGATGTCAGTATGGCCATAGATGCTTGGCGCAATGGATCCGATGATCTTATCGACGATGCGCGGGTCCTTGGACAATCGTCGAATCTCTTTTTCATCATCTTCAGTCAAGCGGAAGCCTGCCAGTTGGTCGTGAGACTTGACGATATAGTTCGCCTCGAGAATGGTCGCAAAGACAGGGAAACCGTTCTTGTTGTTCAGAGCAGCATCATAGTTGTTGCGGTAGATACCCGTGACTTCAATCTCTTCTCCAGGTTTTGCGGAATCGATCAAATCCCAAAGAAGGATAACCTCGCGGTGACGCGGCAAACGACCAGCCGGAACAGTTCCAGGAGATTCCTGCAAGGTAAGCTTCTGGTAGTTACGGTAGACCGTGCGCTCGGAGTTGACTGTGAAAGGACCGCGGGACTGGCAGTTCTGACAGAAGGAGATTTTGACTTCGACATTGGAATCCTGATGGAAAGGTCCAAGCGTGACACCGCACTTGGTGCAGTCAAACTTGACATACTTGAGTTGAGGGAAAACTCCACTGCGACGAGTAACGACTCCGCTAACACGGACAAGGCTGTTGAGATGTGACTGACGAAGCTGGCGGAGGGTGTACTGCACAGGTACATCGGTAATGCGGACGTGGATCTCCGAGTGGATACGCTCGTAGTCTGGGTAATGAAGTAGAGTTACTTCCATGGCGACTTGGTCGAAAATCTTGAGCATTTCAGTTGGTGTGTTGGCAAGCCAATAGGCCAACGTTGCCTTTTGCTCGGCCAAATGGTCGAAAGAGACCTCCAGGGACTCGGCGTTGACCTCACCCAAAGTTCGAATGCGCGCCCCGTAGACCGAATGACCATGCTCATCCGTGTACTCGGTCAGGAAAGATTTGAATTCTCGCGCAATCGTCCTGGCAACTTGAGGCTGGGCAACCCAGTCGGTCAACGTGTTGGCTTTCACGTCGGTGAGCGCTTCAAGCGTCAACTCCTCGTTCATGATGTCGTCGACCATGTCCATGTCATCTTCCTCGTCGTAACGGTGTCGCCGAACTCGACGGCGTCCCATCAGGCCTGCCAGGCCGTCCTGGTCATCTTCGTCCGGCAAAAAAGCTGCGGGCATGCGGCGTCTTGCCTCCCTGTCACGGGCGTTCAGACTCGCGTCAAGTTTCCGCCTCTCGGCAAGACTGAGTTCTTCGTATTCGCCTTCATCGTCGATGCCCTGGCCTTCATAGGCATCGTTTTCACGAGCTGCGTAGTCGTTCTCGAAATCGTCGGCAAACAAATCGATTCCCTCAGCTTCCTCTGCATCCTCGTCTAGATCGTCCACATCGCGAATGATATCGTCATCGTCAAGCATGTCCGCATCATCTTCATTGGGCAGCATGGGAGGAGACGAGGCCATAGCTGTGCGCCGTTAGCTATCTGCCATCTCCTTTGTTTACATCGCACTCACGACTCGACGGCGGATGCACCGCTGAGGAAGGAAGGTCTTCATCGTCTCTTGCGCGTTTACTGCCTCTGTTCGTAGGGCCGGCGCCTCGGTTTGCAGACGACATGTTGGGGCGAAGTGGTGAGCTGGGTCCTTGTTAGTGTTGTGGTGTGGGTAGTAAAGAGGGGCTAGGGTTTGGCGCTCGGTCTACAAGTCGGGCGTGCCTGGAATACGTACCTCATGTCGACTCAATGCACAACTCTCATATAGAGCTTGGGATTGCCGTAGCTTACGTCGAGGGTAGCCGTGCGGGGTTGATTGTAGGGGGGGAGGTGGCAGAGGGTCAAGCAACACGACCGCGTCGCGCTTTCCTTTTCCACGCGTAAAGTGGTTTTGCTGCAGCCAATCAGTGGCCAGCGCATCCTGTGCCTTTGGTGCTGCTCAGCAGCGCCCGCAACCCGCGACATCGACAAAACACCTTTTGGGCTGCCTCGAGCAATTAACACGCGAAATTCTCTATTTTGTTTCTTATCGAAACATACTAGAAGCCTATACCGTGCAGTATCTGGACATCATGGCGGATTCACATTCCACAAGCACGTATTCTAAGCCGCGCTCTAGCAGCATGTCGCAGGCATCGGAAACTTCACAGACGGCAGCAGAGTAGGTTTCCTGCGAATTCTCTCTAATTCAAGTGACTAATGGTATCGGAATAGTTACATCAAAGAGCAGCTCAGCCTCGAGGCAGAAGCACGCGAGGCACTTCCATATGTAAGTGTATACGCAGTGTCGTATACACCCTTTCTGACGACCGATAGCAATTCGATACTTGCACACGCGACCTTGGCCCTCTACGACAGAGTCTCTATGCATGTCTTACGTGCAATCCAGCGCCGGCCTCATCCGCTCAGCAATACACACCAGCAGGCGTCTGCTATTCATGTTCCATCTCCTGCCATGGCGAACACACACTCGTCGAACTATTCAATAAGCGCAACTTCATATGCGACTGCGGCACGACAAGGATACCAGACATGACCCCTTGTACACTCCGTCTGAATGCAAAGACTGGCCGGAAAGGCGAGGTGACAGAGGACGAGCCGGCAAAGACCAATACATACAACCAGAACTTCCAGAATAAATTTTGTGGTTGCGGACAAGACTACGACCCTCATGAGGAGAAGGGTACCATGTTCCAATGCCTTGGACTCGGAAGTTGCGACGACGGTGGCTGTGGTGAGGACTGGTGGCATCCCGAATGTTTAGTTGGATTCACTCGGGAAGAGTACAACAAGATGATCGAAAAGCCCAAGACAGAAGTGAAGAATAGTGGCACAGATACCACGGGCACCGGAAAGGCCGCGGAGGGACAAACTGGGACCAACGTAGAGGCAGCGCAGACGGCACTCACGGACTCGGTTACAAACGGCAACGGCGTTGATGGGAACGACACTGTAGCGGAAGCCGATGAAGATGAGGACGACGACGATCCACCCCTACCTCCAGGATTCCCCCAAGAGGACGATTTCGATCACTTCATATGCTACAAGTGCGTGGAAGCAAACCCATGGATCAAGAAATATGCCGGCTCGACTGGATTTCTCCCACCAGTATACCGCGACAAGACCATTGCGCTTTCACACGACGAGAAGATCACCGTCGCTATCCCTGAGCCAAAAACCAATGACTCCAAGAAACGCAAAGCCTCGGACGAAGATGAAGAGCAGCAGCCAACCCCAAACCTAGCAGCTCCCGTACCGGCTAAGCGCCAGAAATCCGAAGACCCAAGTGGTACCCTGTCCAGCATCCCTGAAGTTCCCACGGCGCTTCCCACAGTACCTGAGAAGCCCGAAGCGCCCAAACATGAAACTCTTCCCCCGCTTCCGGAAACCGCTCTCACAACGCCCTTTTCGCTTTTCCTCAAGCCCGAGTTTCGCGAGCACCTCTGTCACTGTGATAGCTGCTATCCCCAGCTCAAGATGCATCCCCAGCTCCTCGAAGAAGAAGACACATACGAGCCTCCTGTATCCGAGGACGGCGAGGAAGGCGCGCAGTCTGTCGGTACCGGCAGTATTCTTGACCGCGGCGAAGCAGCATTCAATAACATGGACCGTGTGCGCGCCATTCAAGGAGCAATGGCCTACGCGCACATCAGAGACAAAGTATCTGCTTTCTTGAAGCCATTTGCAGAGTCTGGCCAGGCCGTCGGTGCCGAAGACGTCAAAGCCTACTTTGAGAAGCTCAGAGGCGATACCCAGGGTATTGAGGATGCTGCTGGTGGCGCAAAGGCGAACCGGGATGGTGGTGATGACGATGAAGGTGCAGGAGGAGACGGAAGGAAAGAGCAGAGCGGGTATTAAACACTGATGCGTTTGTAATAAAACGACAGTGCTGGAAGAGGGGGGGGGTAATGGGTTTCGTTAAAGGTTTCTCTGCAAATTCGAAGCGTGAGAGAACAACGAATATGCTCGCGCACACACACTTGTAAGCAAGCTAATAACTAAAATTGTAATAGTCGCCCCTATACTCTCGGTTTCAACTTTCCAAGACACTAAAAGCTCATTTATCCGTATGTGTAAAATATAACTTAGAAAAACGTAAAGGTAATCGAAATTTCGAAATATACTGGGTATCAAATTAAACTATACATCATCTCCCTTCTCAATCTTCTTCTTCTTCTTCTCTCCCTTTCCAAATGTTACAAAGAATAAACCAACGAAACCCCTTTGTTTTTTTGTCTGTCATCCTAGTACTTATAGTCATGTCCAAAAATTATTCACAGTTAATCCCCCAATTCCATTCCCCCTTCGCGAACAAGAAAAGGATAATGACTGACGTACACATACAGATCACTTTGTCATCATTACCGCGCCGTCACCGTTACAGTCTCCCGGATCGTTTCCTTTTCAGTTGTAGTTGCAGTTTCGGTGACAGTGAAGACCTGGCTTGGGGGTATGGGCGTGATGATGAGCGGGCCTTCAGACGTTGATGTTGTTGTTGAAGAAGAAGAGGATGTGGGCTCAGGCGGTGGCGCGGATGTAGGCGAGGCGCTCGTGGGTGTTGGTGAAGACGGCGCGGCGTTTGATGTTGGTGCGGGGGCTTCTGGGATTGACGAGGTGGGAGATGGAGTTGGCTTTAGTGATGTTTCTGATGGCGGTGGTGGAGGGGGTACCGCGGTGGAGGAAGGAGATGGCGCTGGAGCTGGCACTGTAGACGAGGTTGGCTGGGCTTGGGCCGAGGTTTGTGGTGAGGAGGAAGCGGAGCTGGGGGGAGCTGGCGCTGGTGGTGGGGAAGTAGGTTTGGGAGCTGAAGAAATGGCTGAAGAGCTGGGTGCTACTGGCTCAGGGGCGGCAGAAGTGGCCGGCACTTCTGGTGCCGTACTGGGCTGTGCGGAGGCCATGACCGTCGTGAAAGACGTGATGATGACTACTGGTGGTATATGTAAAGACTGTGATGGCACAGATCCAGCTGGTGTGTTTGTGGTGGATACCACTGGCACTTGGGCTGGGCTGGAAGTGGGTTGATTGACTACCACAGATGACGAGACTAAAGACTTAGACTGCTGGACCTGTGTAGACCTGACTGGTGCTGATGGCGACGCCCCAGGTGTCGATGTAGCCACGCCAGGTGCCGGGGCAGATGGGTACACAGTGGTGTACGATGTGACAATTATACGCGATGTCGGGTCTTCAGCGCCAGTCACTGGCTTTGAAGTCGACACTGCAGGCGAACTACTTGAGACGATGCATGCTGCCTTGGATGTGATGACCGGAGCTGGACTAGAGCTACTGTTTGATGGCTGCAAGCTTGGTGCTGCTGCTCCAGGATGGGTAAAGCCAGGTAGTTTTCCAGAAGTAGATACTGGTACTTGGCTAGCTCCAGAAGAAGTGCGTGAGGCAAGTGACGTAGAGCTCTCCTCGATGGGCGAGTATGTGAACTTGGGGATTTGCCGACTAGTTGCACTAGCTGTGCTATTTTTGACAACATCTACCTTGCTCGACGCGGCCAGTGAGGCAGCTGCAGAAGAAGTAGGTATGGGGCTATTCTGGGCAGATGTTCGTCCTGGATCCGATGTCGATGTGGGTGTTGTCGTCGAGGACTCTTTTGTCGTAGGCTTTGGTGGAGGTGTAATGAATGATGTTGAAAAGACAGTTTGTGGATTTTGTGTCACGAGCGGCGAGCCATCTGGGTTGACAAAGGTGATGGCTGGGGCTATTGACGTAAATATTGTCTCCTGAATGGGCTGCACTATGAGAGCCGTGTCTGCTTGCACAGTCTTCTGTTCAGATGTGGAATGAATTGTTGAAGAAGTGTTAAAGTAGCCAGTAAACCTAAGTGGGCTTAGTGAATTATCTTGTTGGGGTGTTGGAAAAGAGCATCTTACTGGCGTCTCTGGTGGTTCTTTGGGACCGGCCCACCAATTACACATGTTGAGAAAGCTGCCAGCAGCAGAAGTCTACAAAAGATGGCCATTTTCACGGCGATTCTGAATTAGAGTATGGAAACGAAAGACCAATGGGTGCGGATGCCAGCGCTTAGAAGCAAGAGAGACAAAGAAAATGACAGACTGGAGAAACAGACTGAGGAAAAGTGGACAATAAACAGAACGATCGACAGAGAAAACCGAAGACAAGGAAACGAACCAAGGAAAGAAACGAGCAGCCGTTTGTCTCAAGCACGCGATAGTCCAGATGTCCCGATGGCTACATGGCTTCTGGGCCGGCAGCGGGTTTTGAAGCTGCATTAGCCGCCTCGAGCACGGTTTGAGGCGACAACGGGGCGGATGACAGCATTGGCCCAGCATTGTTGCAGCAGCCTGTAATCTGGACAGGTCACTCGAGGCGCAGACGAAAATACGGTCAGTATGCAAAGAGTGGCTGGGGAGCGCTGGTGTGCTGGGTTGACGTTTCATCGGTGGGCCAATGACACGACGCCAGGGCATAGTACAGCGACCAGGCGCTTCGCCTGACGATTCCTGGTCTCGACGCCCGCAATTGACGTGCCGGAAATAGCGTGGGCAACCTGAGGCTGGCTGGCGCGATGCGATACTATAGCGGGCTTCAGCTGCCGACGCCCACTGCCTCGAGTTGGTTGTTTAGCGTTGGCGGAGCGCCGGGCAACAGAAGCGAGCAGCCGGCAGGGCCTCGTCGCCCCAATAGGCAAATCCAGAGGCTGGCGTGGATAGCAGCGGCCATGGGGACCTGGACAGAGCAGCGCTGGGACGGTCGCGATACCTACCGTGGGATGGGTCGGGGATGGGTCGGGGGAGGCGGTGATGGAGAGCTGCACGTGCCGCTTGTTCTTCCGTGCCGGCGGTGACGGGTTGGCCAGGTAACAGGCGAAAAGCGACCAGGGACCGCCGACACGATGCGCGTAGGTGGGCCTGGCGAACAACGCACAGCTGCAGCGTTGACGGGCGGTAGGTCCAGCCTTCTCTTCTCTGGAGATTTAGCCTTCCGCTGTCTGTCCTCCTGTCACCAACCATTCCCGTCCCCGGGCCACCACCATGAGCGTACGCGTCGTCGCGAGGATCCGTCCTCTGCTGAAACAAGAGGTCGATACAGACACCATCGTCACGGCCGAGAAGCTCGAGGGCGACACTACCGCCGCAGTCGTGCGCATCCCGAGTCCCAAGAACGACGCCGAGTCCTTCAGCTTCCAGTTCAGCTCCGTCTACGAGCAGGACGCCACGCAGCAGCAGCTCTTTGACGCCGAGAGTGAGTACTCGTCTGAACCGAGGCGTCGCGCCCACGATTGACCTTGACCTAGTCGCGCCCACGGTAAAGCACCTCTTCAATGGCTTTGATCTCTCCATCTTCGCCCATGGCTGCACGGGCACCGGCAAGACGCACACGATGCGCGGCGGCAAGTCACTGGCCGACCGCGGTGTCATCCCGCGCCTGTTGAGCACCATCTACCGCCGGTGTAAGAAGATCGAGAAGGACTCTGCTGGCGCCACGCAGGTAGAGGTTGCCCTCGAGTATTTTGAGATCTACTGCGATCGCGTCTACGACCTCTTTGAGCCCCCGGAGAAGCGCACCCCATCAGGCCTGCCCATCAGGGACAACCACGGCAAGACGGTTGTCGTGGGCCTGACCGAGAAGCCCTGCACGACGCTCAAGGAGTTTGAGCAGCTCTACGACCAAGCCAACATGAACAGGTCGACGTCTGCTACCAAGGTACGCGTTCCGCCCACACGCGTCTAGCTGAACGCCACTGACAGTCGTCCAGCTGAACGCGCACTCATCGCGATCCCATGCTGTGCTCTGTGTCAAGATCACTCAGACCACTGAAGACTCTGTCCGCGTCAGTCGCGCGTCTTGCATTGACCTTGCAGGATCAGAAGACAACCGCCGAACAGACAACAACAAGGAGCGCCTCGTTGAGAGCTCAGCCATCAACAAATCGCTCTTTGTACTAGCACAGTGCGTCGAGGCCATTAACAAAAAGGCCAGCAGGATACCCTACCGCGAGTCCAAGATGACGAGGATCCTAGGCCTGGGTCAGAACAAAGGCTTGACCGTCATGATTCTGAACCTTGCGCCCACCCGCGCATACCACCTCGACACTATCAGTTCACTCAACTTTGCCAGCCGAACAAAAAAGATCGAGGTTGCCGAGGTCGAAAACGACCCCATGTACAAGACGGCGGTCAAGCCCTTGGCAGTAGCCAGTGGTGCAACCATGGCACGTCAGCCGCTGCGCTCACTAACAGCTGCCACCAACGCCAACCTCACGGAACTAGAGAAGCAGAAGAAAGGGGAAAAGCCCACAAAGGCATTCTCTGTATACTCTGACTCCCGCAAGGCGGCCCCTCGTGTTGCTAATCTCACACAGAACCAGGGCATTCGACGAGCAGAGGCTCCCAAGCGAGCAGCTGAACCCAGCAGCACTTTTGCATCCCGACCAACCAAGACTTTCCGGACAGCCGACACGGCCTCGCGGTTACGAACTGCTGAGCCTGTCCTGACCAAGGAGTCAATCGAAGCTCTCATCGCGCAAAAGGTCGATGAGAGGCTCGCAGAAAAGGCGTTGCAAGATGCAGGTGCTTCTGCGCCAGCACTATCAGTCGAGCTCCAAAAGCGCCTTGATGAACTCGAACATCGCATTGACGCAAAGGAAGAGGACGGAAAGTCGCAGGGCCTGCAGTTTTTGTTGATGGCAAAGCAACACCACATCCGCGGAGAGGACGCAAGCGCACTGAGAATGTACCACCTTGCACACCCCTACTTCCCCGGTAACGCCAAGCTGGAGGCCAAGATGAAGTCGCTCGAAGACAAGATACGCGCCAAGAAGGAAGAGGCCATGAAGCACGTATCTGCACCCGTCGAGCTGCCATCCCACACCGTGCCGTCACCCACGCGTCTCCCGCGGCTCATGGCCCCGCTCAAAGCCGAAAAGAAAACCGAAAAGAAAATCCCCAAGCCAAAAGTTGTTAACCGAGAAGAAAAAGAAGAAGAAGATGATGATGACGAAGATGAAGAATTTGCCCCTGCCCCGCCCTCTGACCACGACGACTCGTACGCCTCCGACGACAGCTTCCAGTACAAGACCAAAGCCACTGCCACCCGTAAAGCCAAAAAGCCAACCAGGAAACTGCCTGTATTCCGTGATACCACCACTGCCGCCTCTGCTACCGCCACTGATAAACCTGCCTCGAACCCCGCTCAACACACGCCCCGGACCTCGCACCTGCTCAAGATCATCAACTCGCGCGACATCAACCAGATCAAAGCTCTCAAAGGCGTTGGCGCCAAAAAGGCTGACAGCATTGTAAACTGCCTGGTTGAAATGGACGATGCTGAAATCCGCGACTTGGAATCTCTGGCTATGCTCAAGGGTGTCGGTGGCAAGACGGTGGATAACATGAGAGTGGGACTCGGCCTTGGTCTTGGTGCTGCTACCTACGACTTCTGAGTTCGCTAACCTTCCCTCTTCATCTTCGTCTTCCTGGGATTGTCGATTTTATTTTATTTTTCGTCGTCCCCTGGTTGATTCTTTTTCTTCTTCTTTTCTTTTCTTCTTGCTTTCTTTTCTGGTTTCGTCTCTCCTTCCAAAGCATGGTGTTTTGGTGTTCTTTCTCCGACACTCTTACACTCTCACACTCTCTACATGGTGGTACACACAGCTCAGCCACCAAGAAAAAAGACTGGTTGGTTGGTTGACTGGTTGTTATTTTTTGCATCACATCGCATCGCATTGCATTGCATTGCATCGGCTTGGCGTTTGGGGTTATTTTGGCAGCAAGCAGTTGCAGCAGCCACAGCATAGAAGATCCTACTTCTTTGTCTTTTTGTCTTTTTTTTTTGCATTCATCGGCATTTCAGCTGGAAATTCGAAAAAATCGCATCCTTGACAACAATCATCGTTCCGCACATTTCTGCCCGTCTTCTTGTTTTTTTGTTCTTTGGCGGCATCATTTGTTGGTTATGATTCCACTTATCTACATACATAACTGTTGCGTATCACGACATGAAATGAGTAATGAACCAAACACAAAAGCATATTTGGACACACTGGCGAAAACCGAAAACCGAAAAATAAAAAAAAACACACACACAAGACTGGTTTGAGATATCGTGTCATGATTTAAAAAAAAAGTAACAAGAGAGTAGCACTGTTTCATTATCCGGTTCACCGTCACAGAACGACGGTGTTGATGCATACGCCGTAAGACATCTAGAAAGGCCAAACCCAGTCCGTCGTCTCCTTGGGATCAACACCTTCATGGAAAGCATAGTTCCTGGCCTTGATCTGCTCATCAAGCAACTTCTCCCTGGTGGCTGCACCCTTGTTGCCCAGAGTGGGAATGTGGTCAATGGCATCAATGGCCAGGCTGTAGCGGTCGGTACCATTACGTATAGCCAGCTCAAGCGGTGTGTCAATGTTGCCCTTCTCCCTGTATCCACGCACATGCAGGTTCTGCTGGCCTTTGCGTCCGTACGTCAGACGGTGCACCAGCCAGGGGTATGAGTGGAAGTTGAAGATGCAGGGCACGTTGTCCGTAAAGATGGCCTTGTATTCGTGGGCCTTGAGACCGTGCGGGTGTTGTTCTGCGTCGAGCAGCTTGAAGAGATCGACCACGTTGACAAAGCGGATCTTGAGCTCGGGCAGGTGGATACGCAGTAGTGCTGTGGCTGCCAGCGACTCGTGCGTCGACACGTCTCCGCAGGATGCCATGACAATGTCAGGCTCCTCGCCGTTGTCGTTGCTAGCCCATTCCCAAATACCCACGCCCTTTGTGCAATGAGCAATGGCTTGCTCCATGGTGAGGTACTGGAGGTGCTCCTGCTTGTCGGCAACAATAACATTGACGTAGTTCTGGCTGCGGAGACAGTGGTTCATCGTCGAGAGCAGACAGTTTGCATCTGGTGGGAGATAGATGCGAACGACCTCGGGGCTCTTGTTTGCGACCACATCCAGGAAGCCAGGATCTTGGTGGGTGAATCCATTGTGATCTTGACGCCAGACGGTTGATGTGAGGAGAATGTTGAGCGACGCAATCTTCTGTCTCCATTCCACTTCGAGACACTTTTCGATCCACTTGCAGTGTTGGTTGACCATTGAATCGATGATGTGGATAAAAGGCTCATAGCTGTTAAGCAATCCGTGTCGTCCGGAGAGGACATAGCCCTCTAGCCAGCCCTATAGACTATTAGTAACTGGTTTGCAGACTGTGATGGAGTTTCTTACCTCGACCGTGTGCTCAGACAATATCTCCATGACGCGGCCTTCCAAAGCCAGGTTGCCGCCGTCCTTGTCCACGTCCAGGTACTCACCCAGCCACACCTTCTGGGTTACTTCGTACACATTGCTAAGCTTGTTGGACTGCGTCTCATCGGGGCCAAAAAGACGGAAACCTCTCGGGTTCCGCTTCATGACGTCGCGGAGGAAGTTGGCACAGTTGGCCATACTGCCCAGCTTAGCAACACCGCCCTTTGTGACTTCTACAGCATATTCGCGGAAATCAGGCATGTGAAGCTTGGTCCGGATTGAGCCACCGTTTGTAACTGGATTGGCGCTCATTCTCCTGTTGCCGGTTGGAGCCAACTCCCTTAGCTCAGGAATAAGCTTACCGTCCTTGTCAAAGTGCTTGTCAGGTCCGTATGAGCGCATCCAGTCCTCGAGTGTCTTGAGCTCCGTCTTGTCCTTTAGGACGTTTGTAAGCGGGACTTGATGCGAACGCCAGAATCCTTCGAGGAAATGGTCTCCGTCAACCTTGCTGGGGCCAGTCCATCCCTTGGGTGTGCGGAGAACAATCATTGGCCAACGAGGCCTGAATGCCTTGCCCGAGTCCCTCGCTTGTTTCTGGTACTCGCGGATCTTGGTTACACAGCGTTCCATGGTGGCTGCCATGGCTTGGTGCATAGACGGGATATCGCTTCCCTCGACAAAGTAAGGAGTCCATCCGTATCCGACAAAGAGCGCCTCAAGCTCCTTGTGGCTGATTCTAGCAAGGAGAGTAGGGTTGTTGATCTATGCAGCATTAGCGTAATCGCTTTGCATTCGCGTTCTAGACAGTACCTTGTAGCCGTTCAAGTGTAGTACCGGCAAAACTGCGCCGTCTGTAATTGGGTTGAGGAACTTGGTGGAATGCCAGCTCGCAGCCAGGGGGCCCGTCTCAGCCTCTCCGTCTCCGACCATTGTGAGAGCGATCAGATCTGGGTGATCAAATACCGCACCAAAAGCGTGAGAGACGGAGTAACCAAGCTCTCCACCTTCGTGTAGACTTCCCGGTGTCTCGGGCGTGGCATGGGATCCAATTCCTCCAGGGAAAGAGAAGTATTTGAAGAAACGCCTCATGCCCTCCTCATCCTCGCCCTTTTCGGGGTAAACCTCGGAATAGACACCCTCAAGGTAACTGTTCGATAGGACAGCTGGAGCGCCATGGCCAGGACCCGAGATGAAGATTGCATCGAGGTCATATTTCTTAATGAGGCGGTTCTATTCCAAGAAAAGGGCGATTAGCAAATCAATCCAAAAGTCGCCGCACACAGGCAATCATACCATGTGGATATAGGTGAAACTCTGTCCGGCATCCGAGCCCCAGTGACCCAACAATCGCCGCTTGATATGGTCCAGGGTAAGTGGCTCGCGGAGGAGGGGATTCCTTCGGAGGTAGATCATTCCCAGACACATGTAGAGAGAGGCGTGGAAGTAGTCGGTCATCTTCTTCACCTCTTCCTCGCTGAGAGGCTGCTCGGTTATCGAAGCCCTTGCGGGGCCAAATGGAGATATGCTGAGGTTTTCGACATCTTCGACAAGAGTCTCAGGATCGGAAGGGGGTTTGGCTACCATGGCATCCATGGTGATTTGTTAGGGGAGTACGCCGCTGTTTTTCAGATTACGTAGATGACGTCTTCGCTTGAAGTGGACTTGACAGTGGGCGATTGGCCGTTCAGAGCGCTAATTGCGTCACAAAGCAGTCGTGGAGAGGAACTGCAAACGGGGAGAGAGGAAAGTTTTCAATTGAGCGTAAAGAAGTGCCAGAAACAAGAGCGTAGAGGTGCTTTAAGAGGTGGGTGTGTAGGCTGGAGTGTTAGCCGGCGGCAATAGCGGAAATGCTCTCCTGATGCATTGACACTGCGTAATTGGAGGTGCTACTGCAGCGTGGTCTCATCATAGCAACGAGTTTCCTATTGGCGTATACGAGGCCCGTTGCTATGTACGTCATGGCCTGATGCGCCCACCAGAAAGTGGGGTTGGTCCAACAACACGCTAGGAACGCGTGCTTGGTCTCTTCACCTTTGTGTGGTTCGGAACGCCTGATCGCTACACCTATAGGGAAATGTCAGGCCACTTAGATTAGCGGCAGGGCGCTTATTCAGACGTGGATAGCAGAAATCAATTGCCTTGGTGGTATGATGGACCGGCTCATATGCAGCAAGAGGCATATCCGCGGCGGAAGGCGGCGGACACCTGGGTCGAGAGCCTCCACATTACGTCCAATCTTGGTTGCGAACCAGTTTTTGATGCGGGTGGAGAGATCTGCGCAGGCATCTGACAGTTAGACAGTTGGCATAATCCCTGCAAAAAAACTCTGGCATGGTGTGAAGAAACAACGTCGCGGTGGTAACCGTCTATTGCGCCCAAGCAAGCCATGGGTTGATATCAAAGTCGAGTCTATTCTAGTTAATCGCAATGGAGAAAAAAATGTCGCCCTCAATGCATTCCGTAATCGCCCTCGGCAGCAATCGTCCTCTGGCACTCGGCAAGGATAGCTGCCTGCCTTGCCACGTCTGCCAGTCTTCCGACGACCATCTTGTTGCCGTCCACGAAACCGTAGAGCGCATACGGTATGTTGACCTCTTCACAGAACTCTTGCACCAACTTCTGCGTCTTCCTCAGGTTGTGTCTCGGGACACGAGGGTACAGGTGGTGGATGGCCTGGAACTGGAGCCCTCCGTGGAAGAAGTCTAGCCATTGCGGACAGTCGACATCCATTGTCGTTCGCAACATCTTCTGGGCAAACGACTCGTGAACGCCCAAGTCGGCTGTGCTCATCGCAAAATGAGACAGTGTGATTTGCACATGGAGCGGCGAGGTCAGGGCATGCGCGATGAGCACAAACCAGAAGCGACTCCAGTTGTCTGGAATGGACTTGTACACGACTCCGTAGCCGTACCAGGTCCAGAAGACGACCATGCCCGCAAGCTCAAAGTAGCGATGCCACCACGCCGGGCCTTTCCTGGGTCCTTTACCAAGCAGCAAGTACATCCAAGAGAGTCTGTAAAGATTGAAACGCGCAAACAACATGATTGGATAGTAGGTGTAGTGCTGAATCCGAATCATGACTTTTGCGAAAGCGTCATACTCCATGACCCATCCGTAGAAGGTCGTTGTAAGACTTTCCATGAAGCGGTGCGTGATGGAGAAGAAGGGAATGTATTGGATGTCCGGGTCGTGTTCCGGGTGGTTTGTGACAAAATGGTGAACATTATGGTTGTACTTCCACCAGCAAGCGCTCAAGCCACCCATGAAGGAGGCGATGAACATGGCAATTGTCGAGTCTGTGGTGAAGTCGTGCGTGATTCCCATGTGTCCGGCATCATGGACTGTAAAGGTGAGCTGGTGCCAGAGACAGGCAAGAGGAATTGCACTGGTAATGTACCAGCCCGCACGTAACATGAACAGGAAAGCACACAAGAAGAAACCATAGCGCAAGCACTCGATGCCGTATGCTCCATAATTGCAGTCGTAGAGTCCTTCTTTCTGAATTCGCACCTGCAGCTCGCGGTATTTTCGCGTGATGTTGTCCTGTGTGACTGGGTCTACAGATGGGTACTTGGCCTTGTCCAAGTCGAGTTCTTCCTGGGTTCGCCTGTCGAGAAGGGACATCTTGGGATGAGACTTTTTGTCAAGTTCAACCGATGAGATGCTTGACGTGGACGTGGTTCTCGCCATGTTGTTGCCGTTGCGTTTGCGGAGAGAATCAGCGGGTCGGTCTGCCGGTTCAAACAAAGGGCTGTTGTTTGCAGAAGAGGAGGAGCTAGCAGCCTCTTGCTCCGAAGCCGAGCCTGATATAACATATTCCTCCTCTGAAAGCCTATCCAGCTCTTCCTTTGTCCTGAACTTTCCTCCTTGGATCGGGGGTAGGAAGTTGTCCCATCGTCCTTGTACTCGGCCAATCTGGTAGCGGCTCATGAGCTCGAGCGTTTGTGTGGCGTGAAATCTAGAAAAGATAGGTCAGCAAGGTGCTCGTATACAGTCTAAAAACATACCGGGTGACCTCGTCTGTTGCGTCCCGTCCTACCATGTGGCGAATGGCCTTGTCACCACCAGGATGATACGGGAGCCAGGCATCGAGCTTCAGGACCTTGTTGTCTACAATGACAATTGAGCGGCCACTGGCAATCTGAGCCTCAATCTCGCGCCGACTGAGTACCTGCGACTTTCTGTCGGTCTGGGCGGCCATGGTGTGGCGCGATGGGATGCGGAGCGAGCGGTGTGGTGTACAAAATATGAATACTGGTGCAGCGTGCAAGGCCTCGATTGGCACGGGGAGCGGGTGCTGAGGAATTCAGGCTATAGTTCAGGACGAAGCGCGCATAGCAGCAGATTGGTGGAGGCAACGCCAGAGGCAGCCAGTGGGAGCAGGTGAGAGTGGGCTGAGCTGGACTGGCTCAATCTGGGGGAGGGAGCGGAGCTGGCGTCGGGGGGTCCCTGCGCCGTTGTCCCAGGCACACACATCGTGCCCCACGTTCGGCGGTCGCTACGCCCATGTGGGCGAGGGCGGACGAGAGACATCACATGTCGAGGCCAGGGCACAGTAATACATGTAGTTCGCGTGGTTTGCACATTGTGCGCGTAAATCTCCCGTCATCAGGTCGACCCTAAGCGCCCCGACATGGCGAGGAAATCTGGTACAGTCTATGGCTGGTACCCCTTCCCCACCTGGGCATGCAGTTGAACGCTTTTGCCATTCTCTTCGGGCAACTCCGCCGCCGTCACCAGATTAACAAGAACCTGCGGCTGCGTCAGGCACGCTCCACAGCATATTAGGCAGCAAACATCTGGTCGACTGCCCGTTTCCTCTTGCTTCCTCATCTCCTCGTGGACAGACACATGGCGCCCGCAGACATGGCCAAGGATATCAAGGACCTGGCAAGAGAGTGGCTGGAGCTGGACCAGGACAAGACGACGACGGACGAGATATACAAGCTCCTGGTGCACGGCGACTACGATGAGCTGGAAAGACGACTGCGACACCGTATCGCCTTTGGTACCGCTGGACTCCGCGGGCCGATGCAGGGCGGCTTCGCGTGCATGAACTCGTTGACGGTCATTCAAGCCTCCCAAGGACTGGCAGCCTATCTCCTCAAGACCGAGGAAAATGTACAGAAACGAGGCGTCGTCATCGGCCGCGACGCGCGACACAACTCGGACAAGTTTGCCAAGCTTACCGCAGCCGCCTTCGTGGCAAAGGGCATCAAGGTGTGGTGGTACGAGGACCCGAGCCACACGCCCATGGTTCCTTTCGGCGTGCGCCATCTCGAGGCCGCTGCTGGCATCATGATTACGGCGAGCCACAACCCGGCCAAGGACAACGGGTACAAGGTCTACTGGTCCAATGGTTGCCAGATCATTCCCCCGCACGACAGCGGCATTGCAGAGTCCATTCTGCAGAACCTGAAGCCAGTCACGTGGGATACGTCGGTAGTGGAAAGCTCTCTGCTGGTCGAGGGAAGTTTAGCCCTAGTGGAGGATACATACCACAAGGCCATTCTCTGTGCTGCACAGCCCGAGCATACCCACGTCAAGATGGACCCTGAACTTCGATTTGTGTACACTCCTATGCATGGCGTCGGCCTCCCCGCGATGCAGAGATGCGCCGAGACACTCGGAGTCACTTCTCAGATGAGTGTTGTCGAGGCTCAGGCACAACCAGACCCAGATTTCCCGACGGTCAAGTTCCCCAATCCAGAAGAAAAGGGGGCGCTCGATCTGGCAATTGAGACTGCAGAGAAGGCCTCGACACGCCTTATTCTTGCAAGTGACCCGGATGCAGACCGACTTGCGGCGGCCGAGAAGGTAGGGGACAAATGGCACATCTTTACTGGCAACCAACTGGGAATACTGCTTGGCTCGTACCTCTTTGAACGCTATCCCAGTTCCAAGCCACGAGACAAGCTGGCCATGTTGGCGTCGACAGTCAGTTCTCGGATGCTTGCAGCCCTGGCGAAGAAAGAAGGCTTCAAGTTTACCGAGACCTTGACTGGCTTCAAATGGCTCGGAAACGTGGCACGGCAGCTCGAAAATGAGGGCTACCATGTCGTCTACGCCTTTGAAGAAGCGCTGGGGTACATGATTCCGCAGACGGTGCACGACAAGGACTCGATCAGCGCTGCGGCAGTCTTTCTTACGGCCGCGTCACACTGGTCGTCGCAGGGACTTACGCCATATGCCAAGCTGCAAGAACTGTACAAGTACCTTGGCTATTTCGAGGACGCAAACACGTATCTCGTGTCGCCATCGCCGTCGGTTACGACGTCGGTGTTCACAGCGATCCGCGCATTGGGCAGCCCGTACCCTTCAGCCATCGGCTCGCGGAGGATCGTGCGTTGGCGAGATCTGACCCTGGGCTATGACTCAAAGAGCAAGGACCACACGCCCGACCTGCCCATGGACGCGACGAGCCAGATGATCACGTGCGAGCTGCATGACGGCGCCGTCTTCACCGTGCGAGGCAGCGGGACAGAGCCCAAGATTAAGCTCTACATTGAGTGCCAGGGCAAGAGTAGCGACGAGGCAAAGGCGGGCGCTAATGGCATCTTGGAGGATCTGCTGAGAGAATGGTTCAAGCCTGAGGAGAACGGCCTCCGGCTCGCGTAGAGTAGGATACTGCATCCATGTATGCCATGTTCGACTTTGTTGTTTCCAGTCGCCAAGTGAGGTGAAAGCGACCGTGAAGCAGGCGCAAACGCTCCATTCCACGCCTTCACCACCCGTATTTATTTTCCATACCATGTCTTCTCGCAGCCCGCCACAACCTGTACAACTCGCTCTCACAACATGGCGTCGACCCCCCTAAGCCCCATCGCCAGCCTCCTGGCGTCCTGGACCGCATCTCAAGAAGCCATCAACATTGAGCTGTCGCTCTCGTCCGAGCCCGTGAAATGGACAAAAGGCCAAGTCGAAGCGCAGTTCAAAGCCCTCAGCACCAAAGTCCCGCCGATATCGTGTCCGCGCCTGCCCGCTCCACGCATCCCCAACGCCATCACGCAGATCAACTACGCGCGCAACAACCCGCCGGCAATGCAGCACTACCTCACCCATGAAGCCGCCTGGCTCGCTCGCCGCATGCTCTTCCAGGCCGGCTACCAGTCGCGCACCCAGTACACGACACAGGAGCTCTACTATTTCGCCGAAGAAGGCGACGCCATTGTGCGCGTCAACGGCAGGCCCTTGACCGATGTGGAAAGGTGGCAGCTGGAACACGCGCCCGAGACACTGGCCCTCGACGACTGCCAGCCCGCAGATCTGAAAATGAGAGTGGGAATTGCAATGGTGATTCCCGCTTGGACCGTCTACTGCATCGTCGTTGGGACTAAGGATACGCTGGTTACAACGGGTGGCCTGGTGCCGCGTCGACGGTATGCTGGTAAGTATAGTGCTGTGCAAGTTGATGCAATGACGTTTTGAGCTAATGCGCATATGAGGTCTGGCTTAAGTAGCGGCAAGTACACCTAAGTAGGCCATATCCTCGAGTTCAGAGTTGGAGGGAAATGGCCACGGAGGATTGCCCGAGTGTGAGCGTTGCTTCTGCAACTACCATGTATGTATCTGTGTACGTATGAGTGATGTATGTCATCCCGGCTCGCAAGCGATGGCGTTCTCTGCACTTTGCCTATTTGGGCGAGAAAAGTGCTCGGTCATGTGACATGCCGTGTCGCGCTAGTGGACTGCTGCTCTTACCACCCTCTCACCAGAAACAGTGATACAGCCTGCTAGGCACGCTATGGCAAACTCTCTAATGAGGTTACTTCAGAATATAAATCATGGAGCGCTTTTCCGTGTACATACGACCATAGGTACTAGAATTCTGTGTCTCTCGTTCGTCTAGTAGTACTCTTAAGTTATTCAGTTATTATAATAGAGTATATTAAGATAATATTTAGCTAAGAAGATAATTTATATGTTCCTTTGCTAATACCTTTAATGTGAAGTATTAATAGCATCTATATTTAGCTACGAAGACAATGCTTTACATGGTCTTTTGCTAGTGTTTTTGATGCAAAGTATTGATAGCATCCATTATTAGGACACACTGAGACTGTGTTCTCGTTTGCATTTAGCCCTCTATGCCTTCGAAGATGGTCGAGGCATTTCGTAAAGCTTATCTTTGTTGATAGACTAATAACATCCCCACAGTTCATTCCACATTGAACCTGGATATTGTTATTGGCCTGGTAACGTTGGATCCACTGGAAGAATAGATTAAGTTGCTCTTGGATGCGCCATTGATTAACTAAGTATTGAGCAACCTCAATTGTTACTGTGTAACTCCCTAGCAATAGTTAGTAATATACTAGATATAAAACATAACTATAAACTAACTTGTTGACCTTGCGTTCTTGATACGGAGCGGGTACGCTAGCTGTCTCCTGACTGCAATAGCATGTTGTGAGTTGTCCTTATGCGATGGGTGCTCAATTAAGTAGACTAGGTCTACGTAATCAGGCCTGAAATGAACTTGGAGTAGTCTACCGTGTATGAACATCTTAAACTTCCTAGTTGTTTGTCTAGCGAAAAGGCCGAGCGAGTCGATGTTCACTAAAGAGGCGGATTCATCGTCGTCCTGGACAACAACAATACCGTTCTTTTGCAATTGTTGGGGGGGTTGAACAGATAGGGGTAGTTGCTTAACCTTCTCTTTAGTGTGCTCAAAGTTTGGGTTTCCTGAATCTGATGAAGTAGAGCTTCGCAGTCGTTTATCATGCACTGTATCAACTCTTTGTTCACTTGCGACATCTGTTATGTTCTGCTTAGAGGGTAGGTTATTGGGGAAGATAGTTCCGCTGACAACTCCTTTACGAGTGTCCTAGGACTGTTGTTGAGTGGACTTGGTGGTCTGGCCAGTCTGGCTTGATGCTGTATGCGAACTTGAGCTGTGCTTTAAAGCATGAGCTGAAGTTGAAGATTGAGTGGCGCTTGTTTTGCTAATAGTCGTAAAAGGAGGCTCTTGGGGGTGCGTAATATCTACGGCTGATGGTCTTGGTGTGATGTAGACTGGAAGAGTTACGGATGGTTGCAACGGCAGTGTTGCATCGTGTCGCGCGCTATCTCTGGCGAATAGCTGGAGAGAAGGAGATGTATTTGTGGTAGGCTTGCTTGGACCGTTGAAGTTGTGTACGATACTTGAAGGCTGTGGAGTCTGAACGCAAGGGCGAAGAATGTCTAGTGGTTGAAGAGGAGATTCTTGAGATTGAAGAACTGAAGCACTGCTTTTCTGTGATAAGACTGTGCATGGGTGTTGAATAGTTGGTCTAGAGGGAGCAGTGCCTCCACGCGCCTCCACGGTGCCTCCACGCTCGGCCGCCGTGGGTGGTGCAGACAACGGGCTGGTGGCAGTGCCTGCACGCTCGGCTAGCGTGGGTGGTGTAGAAAACGAGGTGGTGGCAGTGCCTCCACGCGCCTCCACGATGCCTCCATTCTCGGCCGCCGTGGGTGGTGCAGACAACGGGCTGGTGGCAGTGCCTCCATTCTCAGCCGCTGTGTCTGGTGCGGACAACGGGCTTGTGGCAGTGCCTGCACGCTCGGCTGGCGTGGGTGGTGTAGACAACGGGGTGTAGGCAGTGCCTCCACGCGCCTCCACGGTGCCTCCACGCTCGACCGCCGTGGGTGGTGTAGAGAAAGGGTTGTAGGCAGTGCCTCCATTCTCAGCCGCCGTGGGTGGTGCAGACAACGGGCTGGTGACAGTGCCTCCACGCTCGGCCGCCGTGGGTGGTGCAGACAACGGGCTGGTGGCAGTACCTCCACGCGCCTCCTCAGTATCTTCATGCCTTATTGTGATCTCTGGACGCGTCTGTGTATTTGTTGTGATGTCTTGAATGCTTCTCTGCCAGCTGCCTTTGACTCGCTGATGGTGAGGTTGGTTACTTCTCTCTTTTACGTTTGTTGTGTGTGTATAGGCTGGCCTGCTGTTGTCTGAAGCTAGACGCGTCGATAAGTAAACGGAATTGTGGGGATTCGCTTTTGAGCTTGTGGCGTTATTGCTTGCTTGAGACAGGGTTCTGATATGAGACTGAGCTGATGGGCTGGTTGTTGTGGTGGCTGGGTTTGGCGAAATAGATGCACCGCTCGCAGTCTGCTGAAGATGGCTGTTGCTACCCTAGTAAGGCAGACTTAGCTGTATATCAGGCGTTGCGGGTGTCGTTGTCGCTGGGTAAGTGTGAGTAGACTCGTCGCGGTCGTCGTAATTGCCTTTGATGTTGACATTTCCAGAGTCGAGCATCATAGCAATCACTATTTGTACACCCTCTCTCTTTAAATCACTGGTTTTCCGCCTATGTATATTACCCCACCAGAATTTTAGTTGATCCAGCTGTCTTTTGACATCTCGTCGAAGGTCACTGACTGTCGTATACGCAGATAGCAGTTTCAGTTTCTGGATAGCCACCCCTGCTCGCGTAGACAATACATCTGTATTATGTTTAGATCACATCTTCTCTAGCGGGATTGAGACATACCTTCTGTGGACTTCGCTTCCTGCGGTGCACAGTCAGTGCGGATTAGCATGCGCCAACCATTCTTGGTTTAACTATCCATTATTTGTGGATAAAGAGTGAGTAGTTTCTAACAAGGGAACTTTGTGTGGAGGGGTGATAGGGTAATGTTGTTAATAAACATGATGTCACATGAAAGCAAATATGGCAAGCACGATGTAGGAAGAACCAAAAACGCCTTAGTATTCTTCCCTCAGCTTATTTCAATGCGATCATTCCCTGGTGCGCGTGTACGCCCCGTCCTCGATTCGCTCGAGCGACGGCATGTTGTTCTGGTGTAGTTGTATGCCAGTCGGGTTCACGAGCGTAGTGTAAGATGGTTGATGAAATGTGGTGAGAGAGCGAGTAGTTATTGGATAGCAGATAATGTGAAGAATATACAAGCGTGGCGAAGCAGCCTCTTACCTGTCTGCAGTGATTGACGTGTCTCTGTGATAAAATTAGCCTCTGGTTTAGGCAAGGTCCCAGTATGCGAGAAAGAAAAGTGTTTGCTTGGATTGGGTCAAACGGAAACTCTTTCACGATGGAACAGCCAGCTCCAACATCTGCGCAACGGCCTTGCGTATCAGACACGAGTTCTCTTAACGCATATAACCTACTTCCAACATCTGCACAACGGCCACAAGTATTGCAGTTCTTTTCCGATTCGTCAGATCAACCACGTTCGTGTTCCCAGCTAGCTCCAACATCCGCACAGCGACCGCGCGCGTCTAATGAGATGTCATCGTCAAGCGGACAGAGCCCAGCATCTTCACCCGCTGTTCATCCAGCCCCTATCATCCTACTCTCCACTTCATCAAGTCAGCCAGTTACAACATATGCTCTGGAGCCGCCGCGCGAATTAAGCCTGTTCCCGTCCTCGTCGGTTGACCCACAAACGCCATACGATGCTGACGAGCTAAACCAACCAACAACGGCATCCAACAACCCTACATCCAACAATCTGCATGAGAACTCGTCCTAATACTATTTTCTAGAGCGCAGCGGCGCGCGACATGATATCCAAGCCACGTCACCACCACGCATGCCGCTGTCTACGCCCGTCGCCGTGTCTGACTACGGATCGAGCTTCAGTATACCTGCATCGCTGCTTGGAGCCATGGATGAACATAATAAGAACGTGGATGGTCAAGACAGAAACAAGGATGCGAGCCATGACTCAGAAACGACACGTTGGAGTTGGGGCACATCGATCGACGAGACAATGAGCAATGACAATGGTGTGGCAGAGCAGGACCAGTACAGTGCTGGAATAGAGGAGGAAGAGCAACCATTTGCATTTGCACAAGACCCGTCGCCGTCGGAATACAAGCCAAGCTCGAGTCGAGATAGGTCTTATTCGTCTGATGACGAAGAAGTTGTGGCAACGGCACTTTTGGGTGACAGCATGCCTAGCAAGTCAGAGGCTTCATTAACACCAAATGTACCTACAAATTGCGAACGAAGACGGTCAGAGCGTATAAAGAGGATGCGGCGCATCTGATATACCTTAATACATCTCTGAAAACGACTTTGTAACTTAGCAGTATGACCAAATGAACTTTGTATTTGCATGCCTACACACATTTCTGCCTCCACGCCTACACGTCCATGCCTCCATGCCTACACACAGTCCTGCCTCCACGCCTACACACATCCATGCCTCCACGCCTACACATCCATGCCTCCACGCCAACATATCCATGCCTCCACGCCTACACACATTCCTGCCTCCACACCTACACATCCATGCCTCCACGCCTACACGCTTGTACATTTCTATCATCTTGGTATATATTCTATCAAACTAGTCCAATTTTGGAATGGTGTTTCCCGCACCCGCGGTGCCTTCGCAGACCGCACCTTCTCCCACCTATTTATTGTCCGTCTTTGTCCACACTTCGCGTGTCCACCAGCTACGTATATAATTTTCATTCAGAATTGCACCCATCCGCCTCGTTGTCGCACTCAACGCCCATAAACTGCGCCGCACGTTCTGAAGTCTCAGACACAACGTCCACGCTTTCGTCCACCCGCCGTTATACACAACCACCCCGCTTGTCAGGGTATCGCCCACGTATCGCATTCGCCACCTACACCTGTTGCCTGGCAGCGGCTCGCAGGTGTTGGAGTATTGCTTAAATAAGAACAGACCGCTCGCTTCTGTGTCGCGTCACAGGACAAGAATGTCTCAACAACAGAGCATCACTGGAGACGAAGATGCCTTCAAGCTGGCGCTTGGAGAGTTACAGTACTTTAGCGCCAATGCTATCTCTGTAGAACTTGTGCGAAAGCGCGTCCGCGATAGTCAGCATCCAGCAGCGAAGCTTACCAGCGGACCACTCAAGACATTCTGCAACAAGGTTATCCGGGAGCTTAAGGCATTAGATACCCAGCTAGAGCCAGACCAATCGCCAAGTTCAGTGTCGCATACCAACGTAGGTCCAGATGATCGTTAACCTACGCCATTCGTTTCAAGACCATGCGCAGTACCTGGAGAAACAACCACGCCTAATTACTCTACGAGAGAGTGGATGTTCAGATGGGTATGCGAAAGCCACCAACAAATCTGTAACAATTCTAACTATCTGTAGGAGCAGATGCACGATGTTCGAATTAGTATGCCGTTCCTCGGCTCTAGGCTCGAATCGCATCAGTCGAGATTGGAGAAACTTGGGCTTCCACCAGATTGGCGTCACAGTGGAATGCCCGCGCCAGGGCAAGAGTTCGCATACATGGACCACGTTCAACAAGAGCAGGAAGCGATGGCATAGTTTGGGTCGTATGCTTCACCGTGGAGCGACACCAGAGCCTCTTCTATTGCAGACATGTCCAGGCTGCTCTATCATACTTCAAAAGTCCCGCATCCAGACATGAGAAAGTCAAACGCAGATCTCTTTCGTTCTCAACAGCGTATGCTTGTTGTACACCTTATCGCCCGTTTTATTCATACATTCTCTGATACTGTAATTATAAACCACTCGATTATTAGTACATATATTAACAGTGATACAGATTCAATCAGCTACGCCACTTCGAATATTCGATGAGGGCTATAGTAGTCAGCCTTCAACAGCACCCGATCATTTTGCGCTTTTTATTCATTTCAAGAACGATAGTCGCACTCTAATACCAATAGCACTCTAGGTGACAGGGTTAAAGAATAATGCGTGCGCGTTCTATAACAAGAAGTTCCACTAGAACTTCTTAAGTGCATTCCAAAACATCACGTCCTTTTTTACAGATGCCCGTTGGCCAATGCTTGGTATAGCTGACGTTATATTTCAAGGCAGCAGAACAAGAGACAACGACTGTTCAGTATGGCAACTAAGGATGTTCGAAGATGTGTGGTATTTCGCCCCCGCCTCAGACTAGGTCCAAATACTACCACAAACAACCATGCATTTTCTCGAGCCATATATAGGATGGAAGAGATACACTAATATTAAGAAGCTTCTGCAAACTCTAGCATTAGCATCTCGGCTTGTACTCATCCACAAGGCACCTTCTATGCCATTTGGGTTACTAGCGATAACTGACATCACCCTAACTGACGTCGCCTGCTACCCTCCAACCATCGACACTAAGACAACTTCGCTGCTTCCATTGGACGAGACAGGGAGTCGACTCCACATCAGCGATATCAACAACGCAGCGGCTGACAGCGACTATACATCGTATCCTGTCGACGATCGACCGTCCTGTGCAGCGTACTTCAGATGCACGTCACCCCTAACCACAAATTCAACTCTTTGTCAGATCCATTGGGAGGGATATATGTCGCTCAAGTCATCTCTAAGACCTTCGGCTCCAAACATTGTTCAAGGGTTTCATCTTCTAACAGATCCATCCATTGTAGCACAACTCAAAGCACTTATCTGGTTGACTGAGAATCCAACTTATCTCTGGCTTGTCGACACTGAGTTCTGTCCTAACAAGGGAACAGAGGCTTCGATTTTCTAGGTCTGTGTTAAGCAGTATTAGTGTAACGACCAAATCATCAACACGAATATCCACTACGAGGGATTCAATCTCGCCGCTTGCGATAGTTCATTACACCCTCATTTTCGTTCAACATTTCAACGAATCTATGGACTATTAGACTACACAAATGGCATCACGCTCTCACAGCTTGGGGAGCTAATTCGCATGAATGGTTTTGACTATAACAAGTCTGCAGTTCTATCTTGGTTTACAAGTATTGATACAAATGCTATTTTTCGTGCGTTATAAGGATTAAATTCTATATTTAAGCCAAAAGAGGATGTTACAATGCCTGAGAGTTGTTCGTTAGTAACAGGATTTTAGCCAATTAATGTTGGTCATCTTGTTCGCTGTATGATACAACTCTAGTCATACACTCTGCGCTACGTACATCGCATGTTATGTCCAAAGACAGCGCTGGTTAACTATCATCTTGCGAAGACGGACACGTTAGCATTAGAGGAAATTATATCTATGGTTGTGGAAGAAGGGAAAGCATTGCTAAAGCAGTAAAGGAACTTTATACAAGACATATTGCTTTAAGAAGAGTGTATATAATACGCAGGCTACCTATTCATTAAATACATTAAACCATGTCGCTTTCCTTAATGCGGTTGCGTGAAATCATTTAAACGTTTTGCTCCCCTGCAAGTTTTGGTATCGCTTGGAGCCCATCTAACCACTTCTTCCTCTGCCTTCTTGACCTTGCCATATCCTTGACAGAAAGTCCCTCAATGACTGGCCTGTATATGAAGCATTAACGTGTTTGTGTCGCTCCGTGCATCTGCTTAGCAATGCGCACTTCTTTTAACAGAAACAGAGCTGGTTCGAGGAAAATCATGTAGTTTACGCATGTTAGATCAATGTTTGGTGCGACTGCATCTAAAACCGCGACCAAGATGCGAGGGTCGCTGTTGTGGGTCGGTTCCTTGCTGCTGTCATTGCTAGTCATGAGACTGTCCCTAAATTCCTGGTGCTCAGAATCCTTTGCTCGATGTTGGAACTTCCTAATGTTTTCTTCTTGTATTCTTGCATTCATGTTTGAATTATAATTGGTGATGCTCGCACTTCTATGGAGCTATTGCAATGCAGCTGTGACCATTAACTGAACAAACGTATCTTGCACGACTACTACCATCTTTTCAAGTTGACATTCTCCTTTGCAATCAACCGTGGTGGGTGCGGCATTATTCGTAGTTTGAAGATCTCGCATGATTCGGACGTCCCTGGCCATGATCCCCTCAATGACAATCCTTAGCCATTGCATCTTCGGGTCATCTATAGTTGTTT
This sequence comes from Exserohilum turcica Et28A, assembly GCF_000359705.1. Classification (NCBI taxonomy): domain Eukaryota; kingdom Fungi; phylum Ascomycota; class Dothideomycetes; order Pleosporales; family Pleosporaceae; genus Exserohilum; species Exserohilum turcicum. The sequence continues at coordinate 1,121,365 of NW_007360136.1, read as the reverse complement.
GCACCACCCTTTCAAAGAGGGCATCCTCAGGCCTAAAATCATGCATCTCTAGAGCCTTACTCGATAGGTCGTAATATAGAGATAGTGAATCAATGTCCTTGTCTTGGTGCGATGGCATCTCCACCCTTTTCTATTTCTTAAACTCGTCGTTCTTAATAAGTTTGATTAGTGATGGCAGAGTTGCTATGACTTGGCATGTTTCATACATTCGAACAAAAGTAGACTTTGGGATGAGTGAGTTGATATCCTTGTTAGGGGTGTCTTGATCAACTGTAGATTTGAGTGCTTGCTGAATGGTGTTGAAGTCGTAGTTGCATATTTCTAAGCATGCATCTTCATACTTCAAACGTTCTCCTAAGAGGATAGGGTTTGGAAGTGGCTTAATCTGTCGATTCTGATCATTGTCTAGGAAGAGGGTTGTGTCGTGATACCGCCTGATGGTGATGGCAGACAAGAGCTGTCTGAGCTTTGTTGGGTATTGTCGACGACCGTCCTTATTGAAAAACTCTGCTTGCACCACACTTCTAGCGTTTGTCTTGCTCAATAGTCCGCGTATTTTATTGAGGATGTTATCTTGCATTGATGCCTGACACGCATGTTTTTTATACTTGATCTTTTGCTTGAACTATGTGCGTATAAGCTTAAGATATGGCGCGAATTCTTCACGAGTTGACCACTAGAGACTGTGTAGGATGTATACGTTCCAAGGCTCGTCCGTATCTGCATACACATTTGATAGACTGGAATCTTTATCTTCATCGTCGACGAAGATAGGCGATGTTTTGGTGTTGCTATAGTTCATACGTGCTGTCTCGTGTAGGAATACTGCTTAATAACCGCCTGTTTGCTTACGTGATGTTTTGTTGCACTAAAGCATAGACGTTGTTTTGAAGTCTGTTGTCCTTGGCTTGTAGTACTCAAGAAAAACATGCCACTGGGAAACTGCTATATTTGTAGTTTTTCCAACGGCCCATTCTTTCTTTGAGTTAGTGTGAATGGGCGGGCACTTGCCTGACTCAGACAGGATATGTGACGGCGGTAGGAACTCATTGTTGAAATCAAAGAGAGTTTTATACTCGTATGTCCACGCTGCAAGCACCTCTATTGTGGGGCATCTTACGAGGTATTGTTGGTTAGTACGCGTGTCTGGTCTGGTCGTGGAAGCAGGTTCGCAGAGACAACGAAAAGGAAAGCGGTCTGATGATAGACACGTGCTCCCTTCTGGGGCGTCAGCGCTGAGATGTTTTGCGCCATCGCCCGTGCTACCTCTTTCACTTTCTATTTCTTCTACCATAACCCCTGTGACGTGATCTTGCCATATAAGAAGCCATGCAGCTGTGATCCGGTTTAGGCCAAGTTCGTCCGAGATGAATATCACGGGGAACTTTTCAGACATCCCACGCAGCTGAGAGAGCAGCAATAGGTGATGCAGACGCAGAGGTTGGGCAATCCCTTTTATCTTGTATGTATCCTGCTGTGGCTCGCCGCTTGATAGTAAACTGAAATATGACTTCGTGTCATTCTATGCTTCAATTGTTGGGGGCGTGCATTCGAAGAGGCTAGAAACACAGGATTTGTATTCGCCGTAGCTGAAGAAATTTTTTAGGTCTTTGTCCATAGTAGTTGGCGGCTTGGGCTTGTCCTAGCCAGGGGTTGGAGTGTGAACCTTGAGCCGTGGTACAATCTTCATCTTAAGGTTGGTGGCATTGTAGCGATGCTCCTCCACCAATGCATTCAGTATCTAGTGTTCATTTTTTGCAACCACGTTGTTGTATTCGTTGGGACATAGCAAATAGATATCTTCTCTGTCTGGATTATAGCGAACCTGTTGGGACCGAAGCCACGACATGATTGTGCCCCTTTGTCCGGTCTTTTGCCATGATTCTAGATTCCGGATTGTTGTTGTCTTTGAGTACTTGGGTTTAGGCATGCTAATTCCATCCCACTTTATATCTCTAGACACGATCAATACCATATCTTCGATTGCGATTTCGTTCTCGATGCCCTCTGCTGTATCCCTCTCTAGTAGGATATGTGCTGCTTGGCCAACTGCTTTCGGCGATGCGCCATGTTCCGAACAACAGACATCGAGATTCGACAGATGTTTAATACATGAATTCAGGTTGGTGGTGCTAGCTATCATAGACGACACAAACTGCTCCACAACTTGGCGTAGGTCGTTGGCAATTCTCTGAAATTCGCCGTCCAGGAATGGGAGCCTTTGGTCCATCGTCGCACAGACGCGGTCAGAGATCTTTTGAATAATTGCTTCTTGAGAATGCTGCTTGGGGGTGTTTGTATACGAAGCCGCGCAGGCACCTTAAACAAGCTAGTACACATATAACCTTATCTCTTTTATCTGCATTTTGTCGAAAGAAAAATATTCTTTTAAAATATCTCCTGGGGTCACATCGGGTTGTGCGAGATCCTTCAGCGTATTGGTGATTGGTTTTTTCCATGCTGTCTGCTTTTCGTTCGGTTCGAGTTTAAGAGAAACATTAACTGGTAATAGGATGTCCTCTATTGTGTTTATGCGATTCTCTGTTTCGAATAACAAGATGCATCAAATATAAGCTTTTGATAGTGGTCCACGAATGGTTAGCAGTATTGAGGTAGCGAAATGTGTGTTTAGAGAAGAATTGGCACAACCTAATATACTAACAAAGAGCGAGCGGCTATAGGATCGTGAGCGGCGATGAGATCGTGAGCGGCGATGGGATCGTGAGCGGCGACGAGATCGTGAGCGGCGATGGGATCGTGAGTGGCGATGGGATCGTGAGCGGCGACGAGATCGTGAGCGGCGACGAGACCGCGAGCGGCGACGATATCGTAGGCAGCGACGATATCGCGAGCGGCGATAGAGGGTGTCGCTGGTGGTGGTGTAGAATCGAAATAGTTGTGCGGGAGCGCTGGTGAGAGGCAAACAAGACTTGGTGGGCCATGGCGCGTTTGGTGCCTGTAACTGATAAGTGGTGAATACAAAGAAACAGGGTGATGAGTGAGACAACACCAAGGCTGCAACCAATAAAGAAGAGGGCAGAGTGGGGCTAGCCGTATGAAACTGAGCGGTGAGCAGTATTGGGGATCCAGCCTTCACTGAGCATGCCTTCACTGAGTATGCCTACACTGTTGAGTGCCTGCACGCCTCCATTCCTACTTGCCTCCATTCCTACATGCCTCTATCTATACTTGCCTCCATTCCTACACGCCTCTATCCATACTTGCCTCCATTCCTACACACCTCCATTCCTACACGCCTCCATTCCTACACGCCTCTATCCATACTTGCCTCTATTCCTGCATGCCTCTATTCCTACATGCCTCCATTCCTACATGCCTCTATTCCTACATGCCTCTATTCCTACATGCCTCTATTCCTACATGCCTCTATCTATACTTGCCTCCATTCCTACATGCCTCCATTCCTACACGCCTCCATTCCTACTTGCCTCCACTTATACTCACCTCCACTTATACGTGCATCTACTCTCTTGTAATCTCTAACATCTTTGTACCTTCGTTCATCCCCGCCTACATAATCTACTATGATTGTCCAATTACGTCACCGAAGCTTCTAGTCTTAGGCCCACCAGGCGCGTTTGTATCATCCTTCACCGCGGTTCTCTTGTGCACTGTCCATGTTTCTGCCTATAAGACTACCTTTTAATTCTGGCAAGATTCTCTTTCGCACCACCACAACTCACTCTCGTCAACCCAATCAACGACATATCCAGAGTACAGTAGCGATACAGCAAGTACACTGCAATTGATAGTATCCTTAACTTTCTGACACTTCACAGTCAAACACGATGCCGCCACGAGCCTTTCTTGCAAGCGTGGAGGACATATGAGACCCCAAGGCCAAGCGGGACTGCGTTCAGCTGCTGGATGTGCATTCTCCCAACATCACAGTCGACCAGGCTTACGCGTACCTCAAGATCCATCATTTCAACTACAAAGCCGCCGACAGAGACATTTCGCTGCACAGGATTGCTTATTTCTGGCCTGGCTTGTCTTCCGCGGCCGCAGAGGCTTTGCTAGACAGCGAGAATGACTGCAACCAAGTCATGTCCGGTTTAGAAGAGCTGGTGAATGCAGGTGTGCAGTTCAAAGTCCCAGCAGACAAAGTGTCCACCGTCTTAAAGTCCCTCCCGCATCTCGTGTATCGCCCCTCGATTTTCCGAGTCACCTTCTACTCCAACGCCCACCGCAAACCTCGTGAGCCCCAGTACCGGATGGACGGATTGTACATATACAAGATGGTAGCCCTATGGGGCGTTCATGACAAGGCCATGAGGGCTAAGGTGGCCCGAGTCCAGGAACTCCATATACAAGGGTGTCGTTCCGGTCTGCTATGCGATTTTGAGGAGGGATCTATCATCAACGCCCTTAGGCTGCAGCCATCTATCTCCAATGCTGCCCGTCTTCTCCAGAAGTGGCACGATGTGGGCAACTGCCGATGCGATCTGTAAGATGACACTCACCATTAGCATAGCACAGAGGTATTCATGCAGGCCTTGAGGGAATATGGAAATGAGTGGGGTTATTGCAGAGATGGATGACGGAAAGGAATAGCTAGATAGCCTACACTACTAAATTCAATATCTACTTTAACTTTGGCTTCTTAAAGGTGATGCGCTGCAATATGATACACACATATTGCCCGATTCTAAAACCCCTTCTAGCATTCCAAGCAGACGAACTAGTTACTAGATACACCTCTTCTTTAAAAGGTTAGTGAAGATAATAAACATCTTACTTATTATAGTAAGTACTATTACTTATAAGTAGTTTCAAAAAGTTTAATTAAAAAAATTCAGATTAGTAGTTAGGTGGGTGACCACTGGCGAATCCCTGCTGTTGTATGTTTTTTTCTTTTTTTTTGCTCCCTGGGACTCGTCCCTATCTAGCCGCATACAAGTAGAAGAATAACGTGACCAGGTGACAAAGGTATTTTTTTTCTTGCAAAAGGAAATCGAACGAAAACGCTCAAGCTGCTTCTCTTTACACCAAGGTACTAGCACGTGTATTTAAAATATTATATCTTGTTGTTCTGGTATATGGTGATAGAACTCTAAGCACGTGAATGGTAGGTGGGGACACGGGCTCCTTGGTACACCAGGCGCGTCTTGCATATGCATGTTTGAACCAGCATCGTCGCCAAGGCAAGGGTATGTAACGCGTCTTGCAGAGGCGCGTCCGCTAGCGCATCCTGTATGTATGCAAGATACGCACCACACATGGCCAAGATGAGCACTCGCGCTCGCACTCGCCCAGCTGCGCGCGCTGAGTCGAGTCGTCCATCGTTTTCCTGGCAGCCGTAAGTCGGGCGGCGCGGACGGCAACGAGTCGCGCACATGCACATGTGCATGTCTGCCTGGTGCAACATTTTCCTGTCGCAACACCTCCCCGTCGCAACGTCTACAGCCGCCGTCGTACATAGACATGCATACACATATCAGCAGGGCGTCGCTGCAATGTCACCTTGCCAAATGCCGGCCGAGGCCACCGTCGATGATGACTTCTTTTGCGCAGATTGCAGGGTTGGCGTCTTCTCTTTTTGCTTTTCCCACGCGCAATGCACGTCCGGCTGCAAGGGTGGCATCGTGCAGACGTCGACTAGACAGGGCCGCTCCAGAGCGAGAGGGCGCGGCGGCCTATCAACGACATGCTTTTATTATCGAGAAGCCGTCCCGCACGTATCCAGACTCCGGGGAAGCGTTTGAGGCGCCGGCGACTACCCGTTGCTGTGGATGCGTTTGTGCTAAAGAGTCATGGCCCCAAAAGTAATCGTCGGCCTCTCTCCCCCTCCACATGCTCACGCCCTCTCCTCTCTCGGCGTCGCGTCCTCCCCTCCCCTCCCCTCCCCTCCCCTCCCCACTCCCGCCCGTATACATATATAAAGGCCCCGTCGCGCGCCCTCCCCTCGCCTTGGTTTCCGCAAAATCGCCGCTGTTCCCTCGGTATGCCCTGCGCCCTTCCTTCTTTCCTCCCTCACTCCCTCCCTCCTCCCTCACTCTCCCCACGCCTGTCGCATTCGCTGCTAACCGCTCCACAGCCTCTACCCGTAGTCGCAGAGACATGGCCCAATTCTAGACTGATCGCGTCCTCTGCGGGATGCTTAGCCATCGTCATCCATGGCGGGGCTTGGAGACCCAAGTACGCACCTCACGCGACCCAACACCAATGCGCCTTCACACCCAGCTCCCTCGAGACGATCGCTCCCAAACGGACCATGCAATTATCGCGACGCCAGTCTAGGACAGTGTGGATGTGACCAGTTTTGGGACAGGCTGAGCGCCGACCTGCACGATGAGAGCACAGAGCACCACTCTCGCAGCGAGCGCTCGACTTGGTGTGTGTGCGGGCACCATGCCTGCTTCCATCTGAGTGCGTCGCGTGCGCCCGAACGCCTGCCGCCCCCGATATCTGCCCCGCTGCCCTCACCCCATGTGTTGTGCGAGGGCCAATGCCTGCGCCATGAGCGCTTTACTTCACAGTCCAATACTCACACCCAGCGACATCTGCCACAGACTCCACAAGCCTGCGAGCGGGGTCGCATAGCACAAAGTCAGGACACTCCATCGCACGCTAGCACGAGCGGTCTCCCTGGAATCCCTTCCGTGTGCTTGCTATCTCATGAGCGGCGTCCAATGACTAACAGCAAAGATAGGCATGGTGTGAACCAGTCGCACCATACGGTGACAGGGCTGGGACTTTCGACGATGCATTTGGAGAGTATGGAACACCTCAGGCGTCAGCCGTCGCCGACGCCGACCATACCAGACGATATGAACTTTGTTGGCACCCCACAGAGACACTGCAACGAGACAGGCCGCTCTCCGGCTGCAGCAAACTCGATTGCCAAAGATGCAAATGCCGACAGTCCATCGCGCGGCATCCTCGAGCAGGTTCTCCGCTTCAATCGCAACATACAGCTTGACATACCTGGCGACACCATCCCAAACACATACAACCCCGAAGATTGCGTGCAAAGCGTTACAGAGGTCGCGACTCCAAGCATTAGAAATACGCCAGACCTGAGTGCTGCTGATCGGGCTGTTCAAGAAGGAAAGAATTTGATTGACACATTGGCCAGGATGACTTCAAGCATGCCGCAGCAAGCAGCCAGCTCGCCAGAACGTCCAACAAGTGCTACGGTTCCCACTCAGCTTCTGCTGGAAAACTCTCCTTCATTGCCACAGGAACAGCTACAGAGCCTCTTGCAGTCGGCCTCTCCCCAGGGACTTCAAAAGCTCGTGTCTTACCTCGCGCCGTTGCATAACTTGCTTAACTCGATACCCAATGTAGCTAACACTATGCGAGACCTTGGAAATCGCCTGGATATGCTAGAAAACGGATCCTTCAACTACGTGCAGCCAGAGGACCTCAATCAGACGCTGGAGATGTATGAGGGTAGGCTTATCGATGTGGAACATCGCCTGGACGAGCACGATAGGATGCACCAGGCTGCAGATGATCGTGGTAGCGACAGCCCTTTCAACCGAAAGCGCATTGACAAGGATAGCGCGTCTTTTGGATCCGACCACTCTGCCAACTCCATAACCTCATCGGCTCTTATCCTCGCGGCAGTGGAGCGTAAAGAAACAGAAATGGAGCTTGACCACATCAAGGAAAGACTGGATGTGCTAGAAGCTGCAGCGCCACCCACATCGCTGGCTCCCTGGGAAATTGAAGTTGTGCTGCTACCATGGGGGCCTGACTTACGAGGCATCTGGTTCTCGCCGGACGAACCAATGCACAACACAGACAAGGCCACAACCCAGAGCTCCGAAGAATGGACTCAAGCCCGGACCTCGAGAACAAGCACAGAAATACCCTTCTCAGAGACTCTGAGACGAGATACCGACTCAAGCCCCTACTCAGCTGCTCCAACGCCAGGGAAGAATTCAACATTCAACCAGCGCGAAAGCGGATGGAGCAACCAAGACATTAGCAACTGGGCTTCAGGGTCTACTGACGACTGGCTGTTTGCCAAAGCATGTGGAAGCAACAATCTAGTCTACAAGCGACTTCAAAGCCGTGGCTTCGTGCGAAACATTACCCTTCGGGGCGCTAGTGCCAAGGACGTACAGGAAACGCTATCCCATGCGTTCAACGATGTTTTCGATTACCTGCAATACGACGACAGTGATGAAAACCCTATGATTGCTGCTTACCCGGGCCTTCGGGCATCGTACATACCACTACGAAAAGTGCTCAGGGAATCGCGACTCCGGTTTCTCACACCTGCTGAAATGTCAAGCTCAGCGTTTTGGACTGCTCAATTCCTCGCATCTGGTGTCATGATGCGAGTCTCTGGAGGAAAAAAGAGGTTGTATGTCACTCATCGCGAAGCGTATACACAGCAAGTCGATCGAAACGAGTTTGTTGTTATGGAACAGTCATGGCCGGAGCTAAGACAATTGCCTCGCTATCAACCTGTCCAAATCCCACAGGTGGAAGGCAATGATGAACAGGGTCAACCTCACGTTCCCGAAGCGGATGCCAAAGAGACGTGCTGGCAATTTGTCGAGGCCTACGATGCTCCGCCTCCTAGTGTGCACTCTTCGTTCGGCAGCAACCACTCTGTCCAACTGTCTATGCGACCTGCAGACCGACAATGGCGGCGATCCATGACGCCCAATTCCATTCTGAAGAACAGGCAGCTTCATCCTGTTTCTCCACTGAGCGAGAATCATCTGCGCCCATCGCTCCACCGCAATCGTACAGTATCCACTTCGGCCATGGACACATTCCCGCCCAGCTCGGCCAAGCGCCGATTGAATACTTCTCCAGTCAAGCAGGCGTTTACTCCACAGACGTTGTCGCGCACTCCTAGTCTGATGACGAGACTTAAAAGACGTCGCGTAACAGATTCGTCATCTCCAAGACCGGAAAACGCTCGGACAGAAGCTCCCGCCTCAATATGGAATGCAACCCCTCGGCGTTCGCGGGAACCACCGTCACCATTCTTTTCTTCGGAGCCTGCGCTACCACGGTCCAACTCGGACATTGTGAGTAGGCCAAGCCAACGTTCTGTTGCTATGACTGGCAAATCAACGTTCGCTTATGCAACACCACACTCGGGGCCTTTTGTAGCTGGTCCTGTCTTCAATGCCTACAACAATGCTGGCGACACAGAGCCAGACGACGACAACGACGATGATGACGGCGAGCAAAGTTGGCATGGTGTTACCGATGGCGAGAGTGTGTCGAGCTCTGTGGCTGGTGCTGCCATTGGTGCGCAAGAGGCTACAAGTTTTTCGGGGGATGACAGTGGCTTTGGTAGTGACAACGACAACGACGATAGCGACGCGCAGTCAGAAGATTCCGGTGATCATGCGCAACGGCGGCGCCTCGACACCGAAGAGGATGAAGACGATGTGTTCGACTCTCTCCTCAGTGTCATTGAAGACTAAGCATGCCTATGCTGACTTCAATTATAAAAAGCGATTTGTACAAAATATGGCAGGAAATATGGGAATGGGCTGTGGGTTTACATGTTAGTTTAGCGTTTCTTTGTTCCTGGATTGTATTGTACCATGCGTAGTTCGGCCACGTCTCTTCTCGGGCCCTCGTTTGTATTTCATGGTCATCGGATTGTACATTATCGAATATTGGCTACAAGCATAGCATAGTGTGGCTATGTGCCAACCCTCTCCCGTGTGGTTCAGTTGAAACCTCTATTTAAAGTTGCCTTGATTCGCGTGAAGGTGAGTATACGAGGATAGCAGAGCTTAGTTTCAACAGTCAACCCAAGTGGACGGCGACCTTACTTTGTTCCAGACAAATCCAACATGGCAGCTCATTTGTCGTCCAGACTAAGGCGTTCTGCCAAGAAGCACTGTTGGACCTACGGCGCCTATAAAGCCATACATCAAGACTACACAGCCAGTGCTCGGGCTCCAGCAACCACACTCTAAGTCGGCGAGACCAGGCTTTGCAGTACTACATCTTCTACTATAGGCTGTAGATCTTCAAAGGGCCTATCTGCCCCGCTGTTGCGCCGATGAGAAAAGGCCCGAAGTGCAACATAGGCTGCTTTGTGTTGAAAATATTGCAGCAAATCCAGTCTGATCTCAACATACCTGATGCATGATCCTTGAGTATACACAGTGGAGAGGTGTCTAGAGATGCAATTGACTTGTTGCTTGTAGAAACGCGCCGCATTCAATCTGAATGCAGCCGGGACTAAGTACTCCACTTAGGCCCCCAAGAGCGATAACCCTGGCATTTCAAAAGGAGGCGAAGCCATCGTGAATAGACTTGGCATTGTGCTCGGCGACCATGCAGCGGGCTTTAATAATTTCTCAGATTTCCCTTGGACTGCTGTAGCAATCATCGATTGACACCATGTCCCACGGCGAAAATAAGACACCGCATGTGCTTCATGAGCAACCCGAATCACAGCACACACTGATCCACCATCAGGGAAGAAGAAATGCAGCATCTCCCAAGCCTCGCGCCTCGGAAGTCCCTACGCTCCGCTACAGACACCGTGCGCTCTGGATCCTGGCCTTTTACGTCCCGCTCCTCGTGGTACCCTGGGCACTAACCTGCGTGCTGACTTACCATCCGGTGGGCCTGCCTTCATACGTCCAAACCGTGTTCACACAGAGCAACCTCTCAACACAGCGACGCGTTGTAGATGTACTTGCGGTGCTCAACTCGGTCGTGAGCATCGTCACGATCCCGCTCATTTCGGCGTTGCTCGCCCAGGCCGCCGTCGTCTTTACGCAGCGGCGCGGCAAGACGCAAAGCGTCAGTGTGCGCCAGACATTTGCGCTCGCAGACGCCGGATGGTCGAATCCAAGCATCCTGCTTGAGTCCTGGCCGCCGTGGAAAACACATGCTGCGGGCAACGCAACGCAGTCGGGATGGTCCGGGTCTGGCAGCGGGTTCCTGTGGCTGGCGGCGCTCTTCCTCTTGCTCTGCAGTGTCCAGCAACCTATCCGCGAGGGCTTCGTGTCGACAGAGCGCGTGTTGGTGATGACGACGGGAGACAATCCCGCGGCTTCAGACACCTTGTTTGGCAAAGCCAGGCGATACATGTCGCTTGGATACGACGCGGAGCCCGCCGACATCGCTATGATACCCGAAGGCGTGGTGGTGCAGCAGTTGGAGAAATCACTGGCTTCGCTTTCCATGGCCGAGGTCCCTACGCATCTGTGGCCGGACTTGCAGAACCCTTCGCCCTTTGAATTATCAAATGCCCCGTATTTGAAGCAGTTGGGGCCCTGGGCCCGCCCCGATACCGGGTTTTTTGTCGCCGCGTTGCCCAACGGCACGACGACTGGGGTTCTGCGGCAGCGGGCGATGAGACTCAACTCGACGGTGCGATGTACTATGATTGAGAAGTCTGTGTTTCCCTCGATCTGTGAAGGCCAGGCCCCGTTTACCGCTTCTTTCAGAAACGAATCGGCCCAGTTTGGCGTCCGCATCTGTGTTCCCGGGCAACGGGGCAAGTTTCCATGGCGGCTTTCTCGCAGCAGACAGGATGCTGTTGAAGACATCTTTGTGGATGTGGATACAGTTGATGAGAAAGAGGCGCCTGTGAGCTACACGCAGCATTGCAGTGTGAAAACCACGCGGGGATACTTTGAGCTGGGTAACTATCGCAACAACAACGTCCCCGGCGCGCTGCTGGACGAGTGGATCGAGCCCGATCCGTTTGCGAAAAACGCAAAGTTCAACGACTACCTTTCAGAGCTCTGGAGAGACGCCAATATCCTGGATATAGCCCGAAACGGGACCGCCACGCTGGTGGGCGCTGGAGGACGCTGGCGGCGGCCTTCCGACGAGGACAAACCCAGTGATATACGAGGGTGATAAGATCCAAGCATGTGGATTTCAAACGCATTGGGAAACTGACATGTACCCCAAAAGGCCAATCTCATCCTACGCCCGCTCCGACTGGCCCATCAGCCCAGCTTTTCGCACCATGAACCTGACCATGGCCGGCCCACTAATGACCTCAGCCGTGACGCTATTCGGAAACCGATCTCTCTTCGCAGCCGCAAATGCATCGACAAACGCCACGGCACCGCTCGTGCTGCACCAGATTTGCCAGGAGAACCGTCTGCCTTTTTCTGCGTTCCGCAGTTACCGCGATTATGCTGTTGCGTGCGAGGCACCCGTTGATGACAGCGAGCGGGTGCTCAGGATCATGCGGAATTTCACTGACGCCTTGTTTTCCGACGTGGAGTATACTGAGAGGTATCTTTCTGCGAGCATGTATGTATATCTTCCTGTCTTTACTTTTCTTCTTTTTCTTCTTCACACGAAGCCGCATGTGTCGCAGTATTTCCATGATGTCCACTACCGAAGAGGGCTCGACATCAAATTTTTCTTCTTCTTCTTCCTCGTACATGCTGACCGTATTAGATTCCACGCCAACGAAGCCATGCTCGTGCAGACGGCCCAGAAAACAGCTGGCTACACGGCGCGCCCCCTCTACACCGCACCAGGCATATTCCTGCCCAAGCCCGCCGTGTCGCTTGCAGGCACAATCGTCATATCCATGCTGATGCTCCTGCAGCTGCTCGGCCTCGCATATCTGGCCTGGTACATTTACCAGGTGCCCACGTGGACGGGGATGCTGGATGCACTGGCCATAGCACGCATCACGAATAGTCTGGACAAGGGCGATATCCCTGCACTGGGGGCCGTCACGGCACGAGATGTCCAGCGGTTGCAGGCGGTTGACGCCCTCGTGGGTGTCGTCGAGACGGGCGGCGAGGGCTGCTCGACTGGCTCGTCGCCAGTGACGACGCAGCGCAGGACGGTCGAGTTGGGCCTTGGTGCGTCTGGTTTATTTAGTCGACGGCTCACAAGGTTTAGGGTCCAGCGTTCTGCGGGCGTCGAACTCGACTGCCATTGTGAGGGATGTATGCGTACGCGCAATAGGGCGGATAGCAGGTCGTCGACTTCGTCGTATTATTAGATCCACTGTCGAATACATCTTGTTAGGTACCTTACTGTTACCTCCTATTGAATACGCTACTACGTTGTGGAATCCTGCGTCAGCACGTTAAAATCACTCATAAAACAAATAGATGATGTTGGTGCATGTGTAGAGGCGGCGAAGTCGGCACGGCCATGTCAGAACTGAAGCCATAGTGCAATATACGCCAAACGCATCATACAGCACCTAAGAATCCTACAGTGGTTAAAACGTTAGATTGCAACAACCATACTTCTCTACGGCCTACTGATATTCCTAACACACCTGCCAACGTGTTCCAGCCAAAAATGCTGAGTGGGAGCAGGGGTATCTCGCACCACACACTTCGGGCATTCAGAAAATCAGCACCACCACATGGAATACAGATTCGCAAAAAAAAGACCGTTGGACTCGCGGGGAATCTGTCACTACTGTTAGTGGCGAATCGAACATTGGAGGAACAGTAGAGCTTACCGAACCCCGGACCACTCCCATGCTAAGGGAGTATTATACCACTAAACCACAAGCCCGATGTTGCGCTGTTGCGCTGTAGAACCAAGCTGATTGGATGCTTTGATGGAGGGACGAGAAATCTGAGGGGAAATATCTAGAGACAACAATTTTTTCCACGAAAAAGCGGCGATGGGGTTGGCGTGGGTGGGGGTATCATTATGCGAGACCGGCAATTTTTTTTACCCCCCCACAGGGCTAGACCACCACCGTTGTTGCTGCGTGCGTTGAAAGCCAATCAGGTTCGGCGACTGGATTCGGACAATAGTATGGGAAGGGTGGGTCATTTTATTGGTTCAGAGTACTGGTTGGTGTAATCTATGCTTCTGTCAGTCTACTGGTTGAACTGCTGCGAGAATTACGGGGTTTGAGATTGGATTACAGACTGCTTGACAGCGGGTGAATATGCGGCAGTCTTGCTGCGTTGTTGGACGTTTGAAGCTTCCGAAATACTTGCAGACCCCAACCCCAAGTCAATTCCGAGTCTCCTTTGCCCTGCAATTTGACCGCGAAATCTCTGTAATAACAAAACCAAGGTGAATATGGATTCGGTCATCATGAATGCTTCGGACTTGCAGTGATACTTGACCACGACCACGCTAGCCGCTTTTGTCCAATGTCTTGGCAGTCGCGCGTGGTTCAACGCGCCAAAGATTCCAGACATCAACCCCAGCCTTTCGCGCCCGCTGCATCACCACGCAACCCGAATTGATCGACGCGGCACTGCTGTCGCCTTACCTCAGTCATCATGTACGGTATGAATCAGGCCTACCATGCCCCCGACCCGAGTGCGCAGGTGCCAAACCATCTCGTGAGCACTCCCGAAGCTGCGCGACCATCTTCGTCGACTAACCGTACAGCTCGCCCACGTGCATCTGATATCGTCGTATCGCTTTCCTACGTTACCTGGCCTGCAGGCTCAGCAGGCCCTCGAGTACCTCATCAAGGGTCCGCAGATTGTGCGCGACACTTCGCCCGTTGCGTGGACGTTCCTGTCGGCCCCTCCGCCAGATGGCACCGTCATCCTCACCTGGCAGCCCCCGCGCATGGGCAACATGTTTGCGTCGGACGGAATGGTGTGGGCTGATGCTGAGAGCGCATACGACATGAACGTGCGCGGCTATGTACGTGTGTCCGAGGTATACCAACATTGCATCATCTAATACCACGCAGACTCTCCAGGTCTTTGTCCACAACAGTGGCTACCACTACCCACATGAGCCATATGCGATGCATGCACGCCATCGATACAGGATAGCTGCTGGACCCGGTACTATCGACCCCAACCTCTGGCTGGTGCACTACAAGCCGGCCGAGCCGCAAAGCCGAATTCCTGCCTCGCAAATTCCCATACCGCGAGATGTGCAGGCCCAGTTGCAGATGCGGGCTCAGCTACAGCAGGCAGGACCACTGATGCGCAAGGAGTTCATGCTGGTGGACCAAGCCAACTGGCCCAAGGTTGAGTTTGGACAGCAGGCGATGAGAGGCCCACAGCCCTACTACAACCCGATGCAGCCAGGTCGACCGTATGCTGCACAACCGCCTCCAGCCAAACGCCAGCGCTTGCCGACGCAGCCCCAGCCCCGTCAGCCCCCGCCGGGCGCAATAGTGCCAGACAATACGCTCGAGGAAGAGGAGAATGCCACACAAGATGCGTTTGACTTTTTGACCCCACGCGAGATAAGTCTGTCGCGATACAAGCAGCACCATGAATGGATGGAGGAGATTTTCTCGTCACCGTATGCGATTGGAAAGATTGCGCCCATCGACCTTGGTCTTGGCCTCATGGGCGAACTCGCTCCGCTCACTGCAGGCATCCTGGATGCGCCTGGTGCAGAAAATGTAGAGACGGGAAAAGAAAGCTACAAGGTCAAGAACTATTACAAGCTGGACGCGGAGCAGCTCAAGGACTTTGAAAAGCGTGTATCAGAATACACCAAGAACGAGCAGGCTGAGATTGACAAGATGAAAGCCGAGCATGCGAAGAAGATTGCGCACTTGAAGCGCACCCGGACATATATCAAGGCGGAACGACGATTACGAGATCTATCACGCCCTGCCGACGGCGAAGCTGACGGGGCGAACCCCGTCGAGGAAGTTGTGAAAGATTTGGAAAAGTCACTGGGGGTTACATTTGAAGCAAAGAAGGCCGTGGTTTGTGTAGACAAGGGTGGCTTTACCGAGATACAGCAGCCGTCGCCTCCAAAGGCACAGGTCAACGGCAACGAACCTCAGCAAAATGCCAACGGTACATCGTCTGGAGCTAATAATGAGGGATCTGTGGAGGAGAACTCAGCAGCGGGGCTCTTGGATCAATACGGGTCAGGCTCAATATCTGGCACGCCCATTGGCAACATCTCGCTGCCTCGATTGTCGCAGCCTCCAAGCCAGTCGCAGTCAGCAACTGGCACGCCCAATGCACCTCATGGCAACATGAACCAGGCGCCGACGTTTGACCAGCAAGACACAAACCTGGACGTGGGAGCTGACCTTCTGGACTTGGATGTGGAAATGTCAGGCATGGCGTCTGCAGGAGACAAGGGCGAGGACTGGGTGATGGTCAACGATCAGGCAACAAATGCGCAGCAGCCAAGTGGCAACATTCCGCAGGCAAATATGAGCAACAACCAGCAAGCGGCAAGCAATGCTGGTGGGGCCATGGCTTCATCGAACATGGAGGCTGATGCAGGCAGCATGTTCGACACGGCCGACTTTGGAAGCTTTGACAATCTCGACAGTGCCGGGGACGCGCTGGCCGACTATGGACATGACGACAATCTGGGGCTGGATCTGGTCGACGACTCTGCGTTTGGCGACGCATTCCACGGGACCGAGATGCATCATGACAACGGCGAAGGCGACAATGCGTAGGGCGCAGGCTGGCCGTAGTAGACCGAATGTTCATGTGGGCTAGGCTGGGCTGGGCTGGGCTGAGCTACCTTTTGCAAAGTAATGCTTGGGTTGTATTATCACGTTTCATACCAGAAGATGGGGCGTCGAGGGCGTTTCTAACTTGAAGCATTCTAGGGCTTGTGCGTGCTTGGTCAAGCCTTTTCTCATTATGCCTTGCATGTGTGTGTGTGTGTGTGTGTACAGTTACTAGATTGAACTTGCAGATCGGTGTGTCCTAGTGGCAAGCATATGCAGCACATGATCCGTGGTATTTGGCATGTTTAGTCATTCTGGCCACTACACACGTACCTACATCTAGTGCTAGCAAAGTTTTTTATTTATTTATTTCCAATGCTGCTTTTTCTTTGCTTTGGTACGTACACCTAGTCCGCAGTGATGAGACTAAGACTAGTGCGTGGAGGAGGGGGGGGGGCGGCTTGGACGTCACAGACAAGAGACCGTTTCTTGTTACTGTATAGTAGTGCAGAAACAAGCTTCGATGAGATATCCGTTAGGTTCCAATAAAAGGGCTTAGTAAGATCGACGGCCCCCATGCCAGATACATAGGTTCCGGGCAGGATTTGCCTGCACGTTGTGGGGGGTGAGGCCGAGTCGGCGGTTGATTTCTATATATGTACATATGCTACCTTGAAATGTGACCATTGACCAAGCTGACATGGAGACGGGCGGAGGTAAGATATACGATCGGAGCGTCTTTATAGGGCAGATTAGAACAAAGGAACTCCAAGGCGCGCCTGAGTGGCAGCAGTGACGTCGAAGCCAAGGCTTTATTTACACCCCCTTTTACGTTTTTGGCCAGGTGAAATTAGACAGAGCAGAGCATGTGGCCCAACGTTTAAGATTCGGGGCGTTTGATGGCCAATTGGGTGGAGATGCAATTGGGCATTTCCGACTTGGAGCGGAACGGGCACCTGGCTGGCGGGCATGCACGACGGGGATAGCAGGTTTCAGTAGCCCCTGACTTCAGGGGGACTAGTGTCGGGTAAAGCGGCGCTCCACGTCAGCGTGCCAAGGCGACGAACGGTTTCCCGCTTGGATGATTGTGATTGCGAGAAAAGGCGCACGGTAGTGGTAGGCCTCAGATGGGGGCGCGATGGCAGAGCGCAGCGTGCTGCTGGCGTGCTGGCCCGAGGGAGGCGCGCGGACGGTGTTCGCGAGATTGACGGCTCCATGCATTACGGGCCTGTGTGTGTGCTGGAGCGAGGCGAGGCTGCTGACTGAGGGGGGCCAATGGGTCGTGGGGGGGTTGACTGTACCTGGTAGTAGTTGGACCAGGACGGCTGTGCTGCGTGCCGCCGTGGCAGGGGTCCCGACTAGGAAAGTCGGGATGTGTGGCTTCAAGATGAAGCTGTGCTGGAAAGGGACAGCGATGGGAAGGGGGTGCAGCAGCAGCGGCGGCGGCAGCGGCAGCGGCAGCAGCAGCAGCTGGGCGCGGGGCAGGCCGTCTCGCGCGTGCTTCAGCGGGCTGGGCGTGGGCGGCACGGCGCACTCAACAAAGGGCATTGTTGCATTGCTGGTGTTTTTGGTGTTCTTGTTGCGGTGGTAAGTAGTAGAGGTGGTGGTGAGGCATGGGCTGGGAAGGGGCCGCCCCCGCCGCGCCCGACGCGTGTCTTGACGCGAGTCGCCGGCCGGCCCATTGCGCCAGTGCCAGTGGGCCGCGTCTATCTGGAGCAGCGCGCGCGCGTTCCTGGAAAAACATGTAGCCACCCCCGCTGCTTGGGACCAGGTTGGACCAGGCTGGACCAGGGTCAAGTGCAAGCGCCCTGCCAAAAGCCCATGGCCCGCCGCCGCCGCCGCCACTCGAGTGCATATCTACACACCAAACCACCCTCCGCCTTTTCCTGTCTTCCTTCTCACTTCCCCGACGGCCTCGCCCAGTCCCCCCCTCTGGCCTCGCCTGCTGCCATTCCCGCTGCCAAGCTGCCTGTTCCCTTGGGTCTTGTCTCTTTTGTTCTCTTCTCTTGCAATCCCCCTTCACTGCCCTCCCGCCCACCGCCCGCGACTTTTTTGGCCTGGCCCCCGGCAATGCCCTTGACCATTCTCAATTCCTAGATCCTTGCATTCCTTACCCACCACGCTCGCTCCAGCTTTTCTTGCACGCCGCCTGCCCACCCAGACCCAATGCCCCCCCGCGACGCCAACTGGATAGATGCAAGTTACACCCGCTCTGCCCGCACCCGACGCTGCGGAACCAGCACTGACACGGACATGGTATAGGGCCTTCGAGGAGTAGCCTCCTTTATGGTCGTCTGCGGCCATCTCTGCACCGCATTCGTCCCGTGGCTACACCGGCCAGCCGCCGATCCCAAGACCGCGCCCCATCTGTTCCAGCTGCCCTTCTTCCGCCTTGCCGTCGGAGGCCGCAGCGCCGTCGCTCTCTTCTTCCTCGTCACCGGCTACGTCAACTCCATCGGCCCCATTTCCAAATCCCGCGCTGGCAACTACGATGCCGCCTTCCACGCCATTGCGCGCAGCGCTCTGGCCCGCTCCGGACGACTGATTCTGCCCACCATGATTGCCACCATCATCAGCTGGTTCATGGCCCAGACAAACGCATACCACATGACCAAGCACGTCGATGCGCAGTGGATACGCCAGGGCTGGCACCGACAGGAGCCGTCCCTGTGGATGGCCCTTACTTCGCTTTTCAAAGCCCAAGTCGAGACGTGGACAATCGGCTGGGACGAGTACGACGGCACACAATGGACACTGCATCTGTTTCTCCAGGGCGCTTTTCTCGTATACACAACCATGCTTGCTACAGTCCTCGTCAGGCCCAAGGCGCGTTTTATCATCTACGCAGTCATGTACGCCTACTTCTGGCAAGTAGGCAAGGGTAAGCTAGTTTTGAAACAATGCACCGGGTGTCATAAGTGCTGACTGATTCAGAAATCACCGTGGGTTCCATCGAGGGCTTGAACATTGTCACGGGCATGTTTGTTGCCGAGTTGCATAACCACTACAAGGATTCCGCTACGTCGGTTCTTCCCGCTCCCATTCCTGCCATTATGATTGTCTGTGGCATGTTCATGGCCGGATTTCCCCAGGAAGCATTTGGAAATGCGCGCTGGTCGGACACCATGTCCAAAATCATGCTCAGCCTTACAGCCGAAAAGACGGATATCCGACGTTACTGGGACCACCTTGGAGCCGCCACGGTTTTGCTTGGAATCTTCTTCTCGAGAAACGCACGCAAATTGCTCACCTCGCCCGTCTTCAACTTCCTTGGTCGTGTCAGTTTCCCTGTCTACCTCATCCACAACACATTCATCAAGACTGTCTTGACCTGGATGATCTACCTACCCTCGGCCATGAACCCGCCCGTAAACGAAAAGGGAGAACAACAGGATCTTCAGCGCGGATCCGTTCCCCATATTCTCATTGCCATTGCCGTCTTCTACTACATACTGTACCGCTCAGCATCATTATGGGTCAGGTACATAGATCCGGTTTGCGCAAACATTGTCAACGCAGCAACAAAATGGGCAACCGGCGAGCCCCAACCAAAGGACATCCGGCCAATTCTTGGAAACGGATCAACAGCCGATAAAACGACTGTCCTTCCATCATGAATTGCGCCTGTTTAGCCTCTGCACCCTTGCTGTGGTTTGCCCTTATTCTTACATTTCATGTGTATTCTTGTGCTCTTCTGGTCTGCATACACTGCTTGGCTGACGCCCTCTTGATTCCCTATACCTCCTTCTTCTTTGATAACCGGTCTTGTTTGGGTTTTTTCCTTGTGTCTTTTCTTCTTCATTCTTCAATGATAGCGAAAAATCTCTCTCTTTCTCTCTCAAGTCAATGTTGCAACTACGCACCGGATAAGCGAGTTCAAGACACCCTTTTTTCTATTTCTTTGTCTTCATTTTTTTTCTGCTTCATGGTTGGAAGTTGCAAAAATAACATTGCATATTGGAGCGTTGTCTCAATTTTTGGACGAACGTTATGTATCAGTATGGGGAAGGGGGAGGCTCAGCAGGGTGAGATATATATATATATACCAAGGCTGATGAGGTGGTGGTGGAAGAGGTGGAGGAAAAAAAATACACACAACAGTCATTGAGTAGACGGCTGAGACTACACGAAATAACAAGATGAAGAGAAAAAAAGGTTCAAAATTCACGACTCGGGCTTTGTCTTGTATGTGCACCAATGAGGTTTTTTCATATCGAGATTGACTTTGGGATGATTACCATGATTCTTGTTGTTTTGCAAGATTGGCATGGCAACATCATGACGAAAAAAAAAAGGTATGTACTTGGGACATTTTAGTTTTCTTCAGGCGTAATGTATTATCATTATCTACTGCATACCAACTCATCGCTAAACAGCTAACTAAACCCTAGACTTGCAAAACAGAACAAAGAGAAGAAGAAGAAGAAGAAGAAGAAGAAGAAGAAGAAGAAGAAGAAGAAGAAGAAGAAAAAAACCATCCCAAGCGAGGGTGAGCGATAATACATTAAGCGCCGAAAAAAAGCCGGGTATCAAGAACGCGTAGTTAAGTCCAAAACGAAAAGAAAGAAAAAAAAGTGATGATAAGGTGATGTAACCGCTCAAAACAGAAAGAAGAAAGAGAAAGCCGCGCGTCCAGTCAAGCAGGCCACCATCATGGGCCACGTCATCCATCATCTCTTTCTCTCTCTTTCTGTCTCTCTTTCTGTCTCTCTCCTGCGTCGCGCGTAACTTGAAACCGTTACTGTGTATATATAGATAAAACAGAGGGTGGGTGATTAGGAGCGGGAGGGGAAGGGGGGGGAGGGCTAAATTGAAGTAGTGGAATATCGGAATGTGGAGTTCCAAGTACCCATGTCCTTTGAGAGACGTTGTTTCCAAAGTTGATCAAACTTGATATATCATGGAAAAGTTGGAGTGATTCATTCCTCTACATGTTCTGGATGACATGCGAGTTGATGGCGCTCTGGAAGCCCGCGTCATTGGCACCGTATTCGTGGGCGGCGGAGCTGTGGACGCCCAGGGAGTTGCTCGAGACACCGTGAGAGCTGGGGCCTTCGCCTGCAGCGTCTGCTTGAGCCAGGGCACTCTGCACCGTTTGGTTCTGGGCAGGCAGGAAGATGACTTTGGAGTTTGCGCTCTTGGCCATGGACTGCATGGCTTCGAGATAGCGGATCTGCATGGCGGGGGCAGAAGACAAGATATCGGCCTGAAAGAGAGTGTTAGGTTACAAGTCAGAGGATGAAGGGAAAAGTCATGACGGAAAATACTCACAGCTTGCCTCATCAACTTTGCGGCTTCGACTTCGGCTCGCGCAGCAATCACCTTGGCTTCACCGGTACGCTTGCTCTGGGCAGCCATGGACAGCGAGTCCTGGAGTTCCTGGCTAAAGATGATGTCCTTGACGAGCATGGACTCGACCTCGACACCCCAGCCAAGCGCAGGCTCCTCGATAATCTCACGAATCGACTGGGCAATCTCCTCTCGGCGCTCAATCACGTCCTGCAAGACACGCGCACCAACAACATGACGCAGTGTCGTCTGGGTGCGCTCGACAAGCGCCTGGCGGATGTTGCTGATGCTAAAGGCGGCCTTGTGCGGCGACGTAATGCGGTAGTAAATGACCGACGTCAGCTGCAGCGAGACATTGTCCTTTGTCATGCAGACCTGCTTGGGCACCTCGACAATCTGCACCTTGATGTCGACCTGGGTGAGCTGCTCCGACAGCGGGTTCACATAGACGAGACCGGGATCCACGGCGCGGGCAAAGCGTCCGAACTTGGTGACGAGCCCCACGTTGCCCTGGTTGACGGGCTTGTATGGATTCGGGCAGATGATGCAGCAGGGAATCGCTCCTAGAGTGCCAATGCAGCTGCCAAGCGTGTTGATCTGGGTAAGTTAGCATCTGGGGAACTGTTTGCGCAAATGTCAAACTCACCATACCGCCATACCATCCGTTGGTATCGGCGTCGGCATCGTCAGGCTGGATGACCCGAGCATAGCTGGGCTGGAGGTCCTCTCGTCGCGGTGGCTGGACCTTGATGATGGGCTCTTGGGCATGCGATGCCGCACTGCTGGCGCCATTGACTGGAGCCTTGCCATTGGTGTCGCTCATGGTGGCTGCGGGTGCTTGGTTGTTGCGCAGGAGAGGGTTTGTCGAAGCAATGGACTCAGAGATGGTGGCCGAGTCGTGGATAGAGGACATATTGGCCAGCGATCAGGATACCGTTGGCTTATATGCACCTGGCGACTGTATTCACGCATTCGAGCGGGGAAGCTAGCCTAGCGTGAATCCTCGCTCTTCGTTGCGCTAGCTGGGCCGCCTCTGGGGGGGCTGTGCCACACTACTTCTCTCTTTCCCTCCCACAAGACATGGCATCATGACACCCACCAACAGACATGCGCAGCTCGGTTGTCTCATCTATCCATGGTCTAGCGCCGTAGCTGGCTCCCTCTTGAGCAACCCAACACCTTCAGCTCTGGCACCGCACTGTCCATTCTCCACGGCTCCTCTCGATCACCATCACTCCACCTCTGCCTGTAGCCTGTGCTACATGTCCCGCCTCAGAAATCCCCATACGTCACATCACGACGAGCATTCTTTCAAGGCCACCACCCTAGACGGCTAACTCGGGGCCTAAGCAGCGTGCACCCACCACACGGCTCGTGACGTGGATAGGAAAATAACAAACGTCGCCCTCAAGGCACACTGGGCACATAATACACATGCATCTAATCTATCCCACGTCAACGATTGACTGGCGCACTCACCGCGGACACCAATGGAGATAGCGCGCCTGTTTTCGGCGTTATCACGCGCCGCACGACGTTGGGCCACTGGGCTAACATGCAGCCCTGTTGCTCGAGGGGCCCTGTGGCGAAGGCGGGGCTCGGCTGCCGACTTGGCCACTGAGGGCCAGGGCCCATGTCTCCCCCCCCCCATGATGCCTTGACGCCTGTCTATTCTCTCCATCAACTAAGCGCGCCTCGGAAGCGCTTCTCTGTGCCTCAGGCGCGGATCATCGTTGGTGGAGGCTGTTACACTCGATGGCACAGCGCCAACTCTCTTTCTTTCTTTCAAATCTCTGCAGGCCCATATCGCCTAGAGCACAGTCTTGCGCAGCCACAATCATCAGGTCTCGCATATGGTACTCGGGTCCGCCCACCGGACAGGAACATGCTGGCTTCTCACAGACAACAGTGGCCACGACTGCGCCTTTGTCTTTGCTAATTCGGGTCCGCCATCATACATCCAACTCCGGTCAACCCTATCTTAATTTCCCTCAATCTTAGGGGCGGGCGTATCCAGACACAGCCCGGATTAGGCCTCCATTCAGACAACCATCTCTTTGGCGAGCAGACTGAGCTTTGGCCCAGAGACCCATCCATCGCCAAAATCTAGACTTTTACAACAACATTCAAATCCCTAACCGAGCTAGCTGGACCCCAAGGCTATTTTGTACATGTCCTTTCCCGTCGTCGTGTAGATCCGCATGTGCGTACGGTCGACTGTTGAAGAGCCAAGTTTGGTTCGTTTCGTGATATTTCATATTATTTTCCTGATGATTTGCTCAATCTTTCAAAGGATTTAGGCTTGCGAGACGTGATAATATTGTCTCCATTTCAACCGCCACCCCCCACTGAATAGCAAGGCCATGCATCATCATTTGTATCTTTTTCATATCAAAAGGTATATTGCGTGCTGGACCTAGGGTGTAGTTTGGCATTGCCAAATCCGATAAGAGAAAGCTTTGTGTCTTTCTCCAAGATAAGTCGCGTCCGAGGCTTTCTGGCGCTTCTCCAATGCTTGGTTGGGCAATTAGTGTAGACTCCCAGTGTACAGATGTGGGAACAGAAACGGATGCCACGCCGCTCAAGCGGAAAAGCGAGTAAAGGATGGATGTGGCGAAGAGAGGTATGGGCATCCAAAAGGTATTGATGCGATTGAAAGGGAGCTGACCGATCAAGTCCTGGATAGCTACGGCGTGTAGAAAAGCGTATTTGGCATCGGTGGATCCTCTGATCCAATTTAGTGAATCCTTTAGCTCTACTCCGCTGTTCCTTGTCTTGAAGATGTGTTGACTGATGTGCAGATGGCGACAGGTCTGGTCAAGAAGCTCAATGGAGTTGCAGAGTAGATCCAAACAGACAAAGTGCCACTGGATTGTCAGCTCTAGACGCTCAGTATGGTCCAAAGACCAGGTATTGGTCAAAAGCTGAAATACCCGCACTAAAGCCAGCTTCACTTGAGGTAGCGCCGGGATGTTGACAATGGACTTGGAAGAGTGTGCCTCGCGGTTGTCCCGCACTAGAGCATGCAGACATTCCAACACGGCACGGACGTCCAGTGGCATTGTTAAGCCGTACAAGCACGAACTACTGTCATCTTCATGATGATTAGCAGAGAAGAGCTCGTAGTAGATGTCACAAAAAGTAAATGTGGAATCATGGGGCTGCTGCTCCTCCAACTCATGGCGCCACTCTTGAGCATTCTGTGCCTGAAAAACCTTGGAGCGGGCTGAAAGCCTCAGATTATTTGTTGCATGCAAAACCGCGGCTGTTGGGCGGCCCGAAAGGTAGCTTAGTTGACCGTCGAGGATGTAGTGGCCGATGAGTGCCCGGTGATGAACCTCTGCTGCAGCCCACTTCTCCCAAGCATGCTCATCGCTGGCTTGTTCTGCAGAGCGAGTGGGCTGTTGCGATGGCGAAGGTCTAAATAGGTTGTTCTGGTTTGCCCAGTTGAACCCCAGGCTATGAAATACCTGACTGGTAAGTTTGAGGTCCGTATTCTGCAGGATTCAGTAAAGAGCCGTGTTACACATACTAATCTGAGAGCATACCTCAGACATCATAGCATAACATTGGCCGAGCAGGGCAGTCAGCACCAGCTGAACGCCTCTGTGTGAATCATAAGGGCCTTGATGGCGCAATAGCACCGGCCACTGGGGGTAGCTCAAGTCAGCAAATGAGGCATAGTCCATCAGATTAATAGGGAACAAACCGAGGTAGCTACGGCAGTGTGTGCGAGTCTCCATAATACCTCGCCCTTGTGAGATGAAGTGTGTTAATAACCCTGATCGATAACGATGCGAGAAGTGTATGAACTAACTTTGGA
Source organism: Exserohilum turcica Et28A (assembly GCF_000359705.1). NCBI lineage: Eukaryota > Fungi > Ascomycota > Dothideomycetes > Pleosporales > Pleosporaceae > Exserohilum > Exserohilum turcicum. The sequence goes on along the minus strand of NW_007360136.1, from coordinate 1,095,929 downwards.
AACTGCGTCGTCTGTGCCCATGTACAACGATCCAAGGGCGATAGCATTGAGTATTAAACTTGGTGAGCAGTCTCGAAAGACAAATGTGGGCCTATGAAGAATCGGAAAGTAGGGGTTAAAATGAGAAAAATATGCTTGAAGACAATTATCGAGGAAGGCTGAGCTTAATCCTGGCAGGGCTTCCACAGCCGAGGTGACGTTCTGTGACTGTTTCACTATTAGCTACTAACCATAACCTGATGGTCTGCATATTTTGTGGTAACAGTAGCACATACAAGGCTTGTGACCATATTACTGAGACTTTGAATTGCCTCTCGTGAGCCGTTGAGGGGCGATAATTGCTCAGCATCCTGGATCTCACCAGCATGCATTGACTCAACATTGCAGGGAAGGTTGAGCTGTGGTGCTGGCTGCTGGCGTGGGTGAGCTGGCGGCATGCTCCCTGGCGGCAGAGCCAGAGAACCCCAGTCAGACGTGACGATGCTTTGCAAGAGGGCTTCCGCATCGGGCCATTCTAGAGCAATGCTGAGATCATCGAGCGCAGAGCCGGTCAAGGCTGGGTCGACAAGCATAGAACCGGCCTCGATGCTTGACCCTGCTTGATAGCTGCTACTCTGGCGCTGGTCAGCAGCGGATGGGAAGTTCGCATAATCTGGTGTGCCGGGAGACAAGGGCCAGGCAATTTGCTGTTGCTGTTGCTGGTGCTGGTGCTGAGGCTCGACGCGAGTATGGGTCCGCTCGTGCCTTGTTACCGAATCAGGCCTGCTGAACTGCCGCCCGCAGATGTGACAGGAAAATGGCTTTGCACCGGTATCTAGAACATGTAACAGAAGCAGAGAATCAGCGCATGCATCATGGTATCCACATGTGATGGGCCTAGGCTAAAGGGACCAGCAGATAAGAGGTGACAGGGGCTGTTGGTGCTTACGGGTTCGTTCATGCCTCTACTTATTTTAGTAACTTATTGTCTATAGCGCGCAGAGTCTTAATATGCATGCATACCGCAAGCTATGGTACAAGCAAATGGTCAGGGCGCTGCTTACCTGCAAATGTTCTGCTTTGGAGTATGCTTTGTTGCAGATTGCACATTTCAGGGCCGACCGCTGGCCATTGGACCGTGTGCCTTGTCTTGCCATGGCCAGCCTCAGCGTTGATAGCACGGCACACGCCAACGGCAGTGACTAGTTGCTAGCAGCTGGTGCAATAATAGAGCCGAAGAATCGTGGGGGGAAGGGACGCAAAACGGGTGCTATGAGCGGAAAAGGTGGGGTTGCGTGGAGAAGGTAGAAGGATTGTGGGGAAGGAAACACGAGTCTTTGTTCGAAATTCAAGATTGATTCAGGAAACCCATGACTAACCACACAACGCCAAATTCGAGTTTTCTGGAAACTGCTTGGAAACCGCCAGATTCGAGGAAACCGGCCACGAGGACTCGATTGCAACTATTTTCAGAGCATGCGGCTAGGGCGCTGTTGTGCTATAGGGTGAAAGAAGAGGCGCTTCGCCCTAATCTCACCACCACGAGAATGTCCTCAAAAGCTTTGACCACTAATGCTAAGATTATTGGTGCTAATAGCAATCAAGCATTTTAATTAATCTTAAAGTTAATAAGATGCTCAACGTCACTAAAAAGATTAAGAAAAAAATGAAAAAGACCTACCTCTAAGGCCACTAGAGAAGAGAACAAGAGACTTATACATAGTCACGTCCTTTACGCTGTTGCAACCGGCAATAATTGTCTCTTATCAAGCTGTAACGAGTTTCCTTTGCGCTCAGTTGGGACCTCCTCGAGATACCAGCTAGTCATCCAGCCTTCACTTAACTATCCGTAACAAACTCATGTTTTCCCCGCCGCAAGCCACGTTTTGCAGTCGTGGAGAAAGATGATCTACTGCGGGGCTACATGATACCCAACCGCACGGATACGTACGGGATGTACCATCGGCAGTTGGCTGTCAACTGAGCTACGCAGACACGGTCCGGTATACACCGCCAAAGCAGGTGATTTCCGGCGATAGCCTACCGGCATTAGAGAGTGAGTTAGCATCGTCAGCCCAAGCACCTACAGGACGCAAATAGTGGACCATTGAGTCTTCGGCAGTAATTAGGCGTGAAGATGCAATTGCTTCATCACTACATTACCTGCAAACTTGCAATCGTGACTGAATATACACGATGCAACCTGATTGATGTTTGATTCATAAACTGCAATAGACTGAAAGAAGCAAAGGTTACCAAGATGCTTACGATAGCAAAATATTCAACATAAGAAGACGGTCGATTCACAGAATTTGACGGATAAATGCTCAAATTCACTTGAGCCTTGATTGAATAGAACGCTAACATCCAAAAAAAACTGCTGCTAAATCACACTACGAACATCCTTCGAATTAATACAGGCTTAGGTCGACTCATTGCAGACCCAAAAACTTTGCAACATTCTGACTGACTTCCTTGGCCTCGCTTTCTGTGCCAAAGGACCCAAAGATGTGCTGATCTGGACGGATCAACAGAGCACGTCCTTCAGACAAACCAGACTGGACCCGCCAATCCAGATCTGTATTTCCCGTCACTACATCAAAGTCCTTGCCAAATTTGAGAGCGTTGAACTTAATGCTGCTGTTGTCGGCGGCGATAGAGGAAATGGCTGCGTCCAATGGACTGTCCTTTGCTGGCAACAAGACCGTCCATGCATCAGGAGCACAAAGATCCAGTGTGCTATATTGTCTCGCTTTGAGCTGATCTTTGGTGAGCTCTTTCACATATGTGAGACTGACTGGCTTCAGCTGTGGCACAGTTGCTGGTAGTGAGCCTCGTAACCAGGCGTGTGGCAGCCTCGCGCCTGGACGGAAGCTGGGTGTGAAGTGCGACGCATGAGCAGGGATCTCTGTATCGCCATAGACATAGCCGATGTGTAGGTTGAGGTTATCGAAATGCTCTCTCTGCTCTTCTACCCCGACCTCCACCTCTTTCATCTTCGCCGGATCGTTGATAGCTTTGAGCAGATTTTGTCGAGCTTCGTTGATATCGGATATGCCTGCCGTTCCCAAGGCTTTGAGCAGGCCAAAGATTGTTTGTCCATTTTTGACACTCTGCCGTGAGTTGACTTCGGCAACGTGTCTGCGCTCATCGCCATACGAATCGAGCACGGCAGTTGCAGCAGCCCCATGGTGGACGTGGGCAATCTTGAAAGCAAGATTATGGACATCCGCAAGGCCCGAGTTGAGTCCAAGGCCGCCTGTCGGTGGAAACGAATGGGCAGCATCACCTGCGAGGAACACGTTCCCTTGTCGGTATGACTTTGCTACTTTTCTGCTGAGGATCCAAGGGCGGTAACTCAGAACCGTGGGCGAGACATCTTTGCCGATTGCTCCCTTAAGCACCTGGCGACAAAGATCCTCACTCCATGACTCGACAGGATACTTGTCAGAATCGAAGTTGGAGATGAGGACGGCGTTTCCGGAGAGATCATACGCAATGATGAAGCCGGATGCCATAGGGTCGAAGAGCCAGTGAAGCATGCCTACACGATCACCTACCACCTCCCGGAGATTGGCACTGAAATGAATAGTCATCATAGTCTCATCTAAGAGCAAAATGTGTTAGCAGTGCCGATGAACGAGATCAACACAATGAGATGGAAGCTTACATGAATCCTCGCCATCGCTCTCAATACCCATAAACTCGCGTACCTTGCTTTTTGCTCCATCGCAGGCTATCACGTACTTGGATCTGACCTTGTACAGCTGACCAGTTGCACGTTCCTCAACCACGGTTGTAATTGAGTCTTTGTTCTCCTCCAAGGATACAAACGATACGCCTTTCCGGATATCGACATTATCCTTGTTTGAGAGTTCCTCAGAAAGGTACTGTTCGAAGCTTGGTTGGGGGATGTTGTGGATCATCTCTGGTGTAAAGTCGAGAACCCCCACGTCCATGCGCTCGTATGGAAGCTGTCCCAGGACCTGACCTGACAGCGTCGTGAGAAAGTTGACCCAGTATGCATCATCTCTCTGCGTGCCCAGACTCCGGATATGATCCATATCGAGACCAAATTGGCGGCATATCTCGAGTGATCTAGGCGACAAAGCATGCGCCTTGGGTGCTCCAAGCCTCTCTGGGTAACGCTCAATGACCAGAGTTTTTACCCCCAGTTGTGATAAGAGGTAGGCTTGCAGCAGGCCACTCGGTCCTCCCCCAATCACTAAGACGGGCACTTCAGCTGCTTTGTCGTGGCCATTGATGTTAACACCATTGGTTTGGCTATCAACAGGGATGAAAGTCTCATTGTCGACATGGCGGTTGAAGATCGATATTCCCATTGTAGCAGTCTGTTGTTTGTTGATGTTCGTCTATCGCGTGTGCTGAGAAAGGAATTGCGGTATGTCGACCTGCTAGGGAGATTTGAGATTACGATAAGAATATAAATCACAAATCTCCGCTTCGACGTTGAGCGGTGAACAACTGATGAATTCAACTGGGCCATCATCTTAGCTCGGTTATTCCACCATTGTGTCTTAACACAAGATGTCATGCGGTGGGGAAGAATAAAAACGGATATGGGGTTGATGGAGCTATCGCGGGGATCCCCACGGTTTCCCCACGGTTTCCCCACACAGCCCGTCCCCTGCCTCAACTTTGCCACACATGCAAATTGAGAGTGCTTCAAAGCCGTCAATCTATCGCTGCCTCCACTCACACGTAAGCATGATCCAAAAAGGGTGCAGACATGCTGAGCTGGAAATCTGGCAATTGAGGCAAGGACTCATCCGGGTTATCGCGAAGAACGAGCCTTCCAAGGTTTTTATTGGCGAGCCTTTATCAAGCACTGCGGACGTGTGTTCGGCCTTGAGGAATAGCCAGGATGTCTGGGCCTACCTTTTCACGGGTTCTTTAGTGCTATCGCCAGGAAAACAGGAGCAGAGCAAAAGATCCAGGTTGACCGAGTATTCTCTCCACTCGCGCCAGAATGAGGTCGGCACTATGAGGTGCATTGGTCCCCACGTAAAATGCTTTGTTGGCCTATCTGTAATTCCATCTTCTTGTACTCCACCTATGATATCCAGTACAAATAGCATGCCCAGGATGTAAAAATACCTTTGCCAGATGCTCTAATTGTCTTCTTGTTGGGCACTTGCCGTCTTCCACGATTAACTTTGACTAATTGCCTTATCGGAAGCCAGCCATCTGCCTCAATGATCCGTTCCCATCGCCAGTTCCACTACCAGAAATACCGCAGTCAAGTGCTTCAGCGGATTGTGAGGCAGATTTTGCTGTGGTTATTGGAGGGGCGTGTCGCAATGTGACGGAGACAGAGGCTGACAACTTTATCCTCGGATATACGGCCTGCAGCGCTGGGTCTTCCAGAGCACTTCAGTTTAGAGACAGCCAGTGGTCTTTTGCTAAAGGGTTCGATGGAGCCTGTCCGATAGGTAAGTCAAATTCAAGGTTCCCTGGATCTTATGAGCGGCGGAATCTATGTGGTTGTCTTGTTTGTAAATTTAAAGGCTCTAGGTCCAGTCAACCTTATCTCAATATCCCTCATTCTCAAGGGGCGACACGTCGAGACAACAGCCCAGAGGTTACGGGGCGGTAATAGTGGAGCAAGTCCGAAAAATGGGGCTATAGCGATTGGTGCTAAATCAGGCCCGTGATACAGGCTTATGACTACTGTGTGGAGTATTATTATTATTATTATTATTGTAGTTTAACGTCCTTTCTCAGCCCAAAGGGCTATATAAGACGTGCAGGCTTAAGGCCTGCAAGTAACTACGTAGGCTAGAATTTAATCTAGGTACAAATTGAGTAGGTACAATGTAGGGGGTTATCTAAATGAAGGTGAGGCTCGTAGCCTAGTAGTTTTTTAGTGAGTAACTCTCTCAGATCTTTCACTTTAAATGAGTCTTCCTCTCAAGTTTTAACGAGTAACTCTCTCAGTCGAATAGGTAGTTTAATGAGTAACTCTCTCATGTGGGTGGACCATAAATATGGTTGTGAGGGGAGAAGGATTCGAACCTTCGATCTTTGCTGACGTGAGACAGCAGAAAATTTTCCAGGCGCTCCACCACTGCGCCATCCCCCCTACTGTGTGGAGTAGCTCGGTGCTAAACAAGCTCGTTGGCGATGGATGCGTCTCTGCAGTCTGAGAGAGCCAAAGAGATGAGTGTCTGGATGGAGACCTAATGCGCAGTGGTACCAATTTAAACGCCGCACATGGCTGTGTAGGGATGTGTTTAAGCGCCCGGAGATCATCACCGCGGGGGGCCTCTTTGTACAGTAGACCTCTAATTTGGCACTGTGCAAGCATGAAATGACCAGAAGATGCTGCAATTGGTAGGATTCAAGGTAAAAAAAAACCGACTTCAAGACAATTACAGGGGCCATCAGCTGTAGACCCATCATATATCCAGACCATGCCTACAGAACATGTCGTGCCCCACTTCCAATTCAAGGCCAACATTCATTTCTAAAGAATGCAAATATAAATCCCAAACGCCCGGATATGATGACACTCAATTTGAAATAGTAATAATATCAGATGCAATAAATCTGAATCTGAGCCTCGCAGCCGCCCATTCACTTCAAGATGCTCGCACCCCTTCGATCCTTCTTAAGCGGCGAGAACGTGAATGCCTCCTCGCTCATCATGTTGAAGCCGCCTGAAATAGGCCGTTGCTGACCCTGCTTGCCCAACACACTCTTACCCAGTGCCCGCGCCGCAAACAAGCCTTTGCTGATGCCAACAGGCTTCAAAGGCGCAGCATCCTCGCCATCCTCGGCGTCAAACAGTGTCTTGCCAGCACTGGCCCCGAGCTTGCGCTTCTTTTTCTTTTCCGCAGCCGGCTCCTCGGCGAAGGTAGCAAACGACATGAGAGACTTGCGAGGCTTGATCTTGGGGGCGCCTTTGCTCTTCTTCGAAGTACCGTCGTCGGCATCTTTGAGCGGAATCGACACTGGGGCGTTTTCAAAGTCTCGCGAAGTATTGTGCGAGATCTCAGAAGCCTCCTCAGTAACCATGTCTAGAGCAGGCGCAGGGTTCTTCTTGCGAGGCTTTGCGTTGGCCTTGCTTGACGCTGACGGGGCCAGCGCTTTGACCTTGGGCCGAGCAGCCTTTGCAGAGGCCTTCTTCGGCGGTGCTGTAGGGGTAGCTTGTTCCTGAACAGCCTCTTCTCCAGCCTCATCTCCTTCCTCTTCCTCAACAATGGGGCTGGCGTGTGTTGTATTGCCGGCCCGGTTGAGGAATGGTGTTAGAGAAAAGGTCGACGTATCACCAACTGCCGAGACTGAAGTGCCGCGCTTGGTCTTCTTTGCAGGGAAGCCGTCTCCTGGCGTACCCAGCATCGTCTCGGGCTCCGCGGTAGCAGCAACCCGTTTCCGGGCATTCTTTGTGGCAGGTTTGGCAGCAGCTGTCGAAGCAACCTTGGCGGGCGGTGCTGTTTGCGCCCTATCCGCTCTTTCGAGCTCGGCCTCCTTCTCCTTGAGTTTCTCCTTGGTTGACCGAAGCTTTTCCCGGAAAGCACTCAGCTTGTCATCGAGAATAGTGTTTCGACCCTGCAGCTCAGCCAGTGTCTTGGTGAACTCCTTCTCTTGCTTTTTACGCTCGCGCTTCTCCTCTTCCAGTTCTTTCCTAACAGCTTCAACCTGAGTGTCCATCGATTGAGAACTCTTCTTGGATGTCTTCTCGGCCTTTTGACGCTCGCGCTTCTCTTGCTCCAGTTCTTCACGCAACTCTTCAATCTCGGCATCCCGCTGACCGGCATTCTTACTAGCCCTTTCCGCTCGCAAACGCGCAGTCTTCTCTTGTTCTAGCTCCTGACGAAGTTCTTCAACCGCAGCATCATGCTCCTCATCGCGCTTGCTGGCTTTGCTGGCTTCCTTCTTTGACAGTTTCTCCACCTTGGCCTGCAGCCGCTCCGTTGTTTGCTGTTGTGACTCCAGATCAGCCTGCACCTTCTCCATTGCCTTCTCCGCCTTTGTAAGCCCAGCCTCTGCCTTCATCCGCTCCTTTTTCTCTGTCGCGAGCTCATTGCGCACTTCTTCCAACTCACTGCGGAGATCCTCGTCCTGCTCCATCTTCTTCCCTTGCTTGGCCAGCGCACGTGCGGCGTTGCGTTTCTCGTTCTCGAGCTCGGCTTGGAGTGTAGTCAGTTGGCGTTGCAGAGCCAGCTTTTCGGTGAGAAGTCCTGCGTTTGATTCAACCTGGGCGCGCAGATGCTCGACTTCAGGGCGCAATGATGAGATCTCGCGAGACAGGGCGAGTTTCTCCGAAAGGATCTTGTCGGAGTCGGAAGTCACGTTTTCCATGGCCTTGAGTTCAGCCTAGCAAAAAGTTAGCGACGCTTTGGCCGATGCGCTTGACGTGCTCACCTTGAGATTGGCGACCTCCCGCGCCTGTGTGCGGATTGTGTTTTGCGCAGCCTCATTCTCAGCGCGCTGCTCGTCCAACTGCGCTAGAGCGTCGTCAAGCGCCGTCTCCAGCTCATCAGCACGGCCCTGCTCTTCTTCGAGTTGCTCGTGGAGATCGGTGTTTTCGTCCTGCAGCAGGCACTGTGCCACTCGCAGCTTTCGGATCTCCTCGTCCTTGGCCACCAGCTCGACCGAATGCTTACTCCTCTCAAGACTGAGTTCCAGGTTTGCGTTTCGCAGCGCATGTTGAAGCTGAACGGGTTAGCCGGGGGGTTCCCCCAAACGCAAGGCACCCACCCGGACAGGACGAGGCCGTCTTGCACTTACATCTTTCATCTCATAACTGGTATCGATATCTGTATCTGTGGGTGCGGCCATGATGAAATATCTGCTTGGTGATGCGAAGGGGTATGCGGGAGGGGTTGCGTCGATGGCGGTGGGGTTGTGTGTTGACGCGACGTGAGTAAACAAACAGAGGGACGGGACGACAAAGTGTGGCTGAGGTACACACAGCAAGCGTGGCGGGCCGCAACAACAGTCAAAGAATACGAAGAAATTCAACTGCACACGCAGCCATAGGCTCAGGGCAGCGTGCAACAGTCTTCCACCCGGGTCCCGTCTCCAAATCGGTCGAGTGTGGTTTGCAGTTTGGCAGTCGGATGTTTGGTCTCCATGTCACCATGTCGCGGAGGACACCCCTGTTGCGGGCCCTAGCGGCATTACGCACGCCCGCAACCTCCGAAGAGCTGTCGAGGCCACGTTCCCAAGCATTACGTCCGCCCATCTCTCCCCCCCCCCCCCAATTCCAATCCGCCCCCCACGCCCACGCCGACCTTTTGCCGCCCGCCAAACGACACAATGCGGTGGTTCAAGATCCTCGCTGCCTCGCTGCTGCCTTTTACAGCTCTGGCAGCCAAGAAAGCCTCGGGCGACCGCTTCGATGACGCTCGCGCAAAGGCGCTTTCCACGGGCCGCACGCTCAAGCTCAACGATGCCAGCTACACACAGCTCACAAAGGCCCCGCGCGACTACGCCGTCACCGTCCTGCTCACGGCACTGGAAGCCCGCTTTGGATGTGCGCTCTGCCGCGACTTCCAGCCCGAGTGGGATCTGCTGGGCAACAGCTGGGTGAAGGGCGACCACAACGGACAGTCGAGACTGGTATTCGGTACATTGGACTTTACCGACGGACGAAACGTATTCCAATCGGTACGAAATACTGCCAATGCCCACACACATAGACAATTGTGATTTTCGTAACGGACGCTGACGCGGCATGTGTAGTTGATGCTTCAAACCGCTCCTGTGCTGCTCTACTTCCACCCTACCGCTGGCCCCAACGCAAAGCCCGACGCTCAACCCGTCCGCTTCGACTTCACCGGCGGCCCACAGACTGCCGAACAAATCCATGCCTGGGTCGCGCGCCAGGTCCCCGATGGCCTTCCCAAGCCATCCGTGTCCCGCCCCATCAACTGGATCAAGGTGATTTCGGTCACCACTGCTGTGCTGGGATCCTTCACGGCTCTCTTTGTAGCCTGGCCATACATGATTCCGTTCCTTCAGAACCGCAACCTGTGGGCGGCGCTCAGTCTGATTGCCGTGCTGCTCTTCACCAGCGGCCACATGTTCAATCACATCAGGAAGACGCCGTACGTGGCTGGAGGCCAGAACGGTGCCATCACGTACTTTGCGGGTGGATTCAGCAACCAGTACGGTCTCGAGTCGCAGATTGTCGCAGCCATGTACGGTGTGCTCGCTTTTGCAGCCATTTCGCTGGCGGTCAAGGTGCCCAGGATCCAGGATGCGCGCGCCCAGTCGTTTGCCGTGTTGCTCTGGTCAGGTGTCATCTTTGGCATGTACAGCTTCCTCATGAGCTGCTTCCGCGTGAAGAACGGCTCGTATCCCTTCTGGCTGCCCCCCTTTTAGAGTACTCGCGTTTTGGCAAGGGGAGAAAGGATGCACTCACATACTCACGCAGTCTTTTCAGGGATCCAAAAAAAATGTGGGCTGTACTTTTGTTTGCACCATTCGCGAATACAACGTTATTTGTTCTTTGAAATGTTTGATGAAGCACGGTAGAGCTCGCGGCTCGAGCATGGCGTGCGCTGTATCATAGTCTTGGTGGCCGCTGGGGTAGACGGAGAATACAAAGAAAAAAGCCATGAGCCGTATTCTGCAAGTAGCTGTTTCTACAAGGGCATTTGTTTAGTGCTTGCGTTACTCAGCCAAGTGTGTGCAAAGAGAGCCAAGTTGCATTGAGAAGAATACATATGCTATGGAATGAACATCGTGTACACGCGGAATTAGTAAAACATATCCCCGATTAAAATCAAATACCTGAATACCCGCTTGATATCGAACCAATTTTGACCCATTTCCTTCATCATGAACCCATTCCCTAGACATTACTCGTGTTAAAATGGAATGCTTTTTTTTTACCTGATCAGACTGGACAACTAGGCCCCATCGTAACAAGTATTCAACCAAGAGCCATGGCATGGAGATCGAAGACGTCGTTCCTCCAGCCACCTTCATCCCAGTCGTCAATGCGTTCAGTTGCACGACGACCCTCTTCCTCCCATAGCTTGACCACGCTGCCTGGGGCATATTTGCCGGCAAAGACACCCTTTCCGGGTGCGGCGACGCCGACCCTCGTGTAAAGGTCTGGGTCGTCGGCAGGCGTAAGACGGGTGATGACAGCCTTGATGAATGTCTTGAGGTCCTCTGGATCCGAGATTCTCGTTGCTCGAAGCCTCTCGCGCGCAAAGACGAGCTCGCGGTTGGCGGCATGAATACCATCGGCGATACCTTGGGCCATCTGCTTTTCCATGACCTTGCGAACAATAGGGCGCAACAGAGGCTTGAACAGCCAGCCAAAGAGACTGAACTTTGACTTGCGCAGCGTATAGGACAGCTTGTGGATGTGGACACGGACAGCCTTAAGGGTAAGGAACTGTTCCAGCTTCTCCTTGCCCACTTCCACGTCCAAATGAACATCGATGCCACGCTCGTCGAGTTGGAACGAAGCAATGCCCTCATCAGCGAGGCGGAGAAGACCAGAGTGTGCGCGGAGAAGGAACCCAACCTCATCTGCACGGAAGGAAAGGCCATCAATCTTGATGGTAAACTTGGAGGTGGCCTTGGATGCGACGCGGAAGCGGGCCTTGCGGAGTTCAAAGTCATTGTACGTTTCTACCCGGAAACGGAACGGGAGGAACGAAGTATGGTTCACCGTCTTACCAGGCTCGATGATGAGGTTCTCGAGGAGCATGTCGATTTCAGGCGTAGATATCTCCAGTCGAGGAATGGGGACATACTGGACGGCCTGTATCGCAAGAGGAACGAAGACATTGATCGCATCCTGAACGAGCTCGCTGTTGGTGTTGGTGTGGAGCGGTGACAGGATGTTCCAGATTTTCGTTGTCGTGGTGATCATCTTCGCAATGTCCTGGTCCTGGGTGACAGCCATGAACGTCCTTTGGGCCTGTACAAAAAACGCGTCGACATCTTCACGGAGGGATGATTCTGTTCCAACACCCCTGGCCTTTTGTCGCAGGTCTTGGAACTTTTCGTCGACATGGTCGAAAAAGTCGGGATCGGTGAGAAGCCTTTGCAGCGAGTTTCCAATGTCGACCAGCAAGTCCTCGAATTCAGGATCTTTGCGTGAGTGATCCAAAACCTTGTGGAATGTGGATTCGAGCTTGTTCCATTCCTCTTTGTCGCCAAAGGAGCTCAGAAAAGTCCAAAAGTTCTTGACTGCCTTTTCCATCTCACGATTGGGCTCGACATCAGTTTGCAGGGTGCCCATGGCATCTTCGACGGTTCGAGAGTATGCCATGGCGTAGCGCTTCAATAGCATTGCCAAGACTGAAACCGAATCGTTGTAGTCCCTCTTGTGCCTCAGGTTTGTGACCGTCTTCTTCAAGCGGAACAACAGCGAGTTGCCCTCATCGCCGTGGAGCCTCTGAGTCAAGCTTACGTCGGCTGTCTTAGCGACCTCGGCTGCTCCATTGCCAACTACCTTTGCAATTTCCGCCGCCTCGCCGTTGAGTTCTTCAGCTGAGTGTGCGTGAGCCTCATCGGCGCCCGGCTCCTTGAGTGCCTTTTGCTCTGCCTGGGATGGCTCGATGGTCTTGCCAGCCTTCTCTGCCACGTTTGACAGGGTGAAAGCAGTGTCCCTGAATACTTCGCGGCCAACGGTGTTTAGATCAGAGAGAAAGATGCGGAAGTCGGAGTTGGTCAAGAGCAAGGAGCTAACGGTCTGCAGGCTGTGGTATGCTTCTGATGTCTTAGTATTGGTTGCGGGGTAGGAGAATGAGTACTGACCTGCGGTAGCATCTGCCTTGGCTTTGGACCTGGTTGTCTTGCGTGCAATATCACCAACATCCACAGATACCCTAGACTTGGAAAGGTACCAGAGGAAGTCCTGGATCTGATCTTTGCTGTTCTTGTGGTTCAGGGTATCAATGAACTGGTGCAGCCATTGCTTTGTGAACTTGACGAGGAGTCGACCGGAGTCGCTCAGGTCGGGGTTTTCCGGATTGAGAACGTCTGCAGATAGCAAGCTTCGCAGGTTGATGACGACTTGCTCGTTGGATGGCATGAAACCCATGGACAGCGCTCTCATCATCTGATACGAGTGCAGTTTCTGATGCACCTCTCGCTGCAATACAGTATCATCGCGATACTGGGACTGGTGTCAGCACGTGTAACTCGGGCGGATAAGACGTGTATGCACGTACCTGGGGTAGCAACGGGCGCTGATCATCATCGGTCTTGCGCAGGCCGAAGCACGATGAAAGTGCCATGGCGATGGGTGTGATGGGGACTTGGCTAGGAGAGAGAGAGGATGGAGATGGGCCGATTGCAAGCAAGACTGTTTTGAAGCTCAATGGCAGCTATCTGGGTTGCAGGTTGCAGTACCACGCGTAGGTCAGGATGACGAGGATCTAGCGCGCGCAACGACGTCATGCCGTTTGTCGATCCGCGGCTCCACATGTGCCAAGGCTGCCGCGCCCATGCCTGGTTTTGCGGAGTGTATACGCCGTGTCTCATAAGAGAGCACTTTGGCCACACGCTCAGTAGGGGAAATAGGCACCTGCTCTATGGAAGGGCATATTGGAGTGGGTGCTGACTGTGCTAGAGGACACTCGCTTGGATCAGGTATGCGTGCAGACGGAATGCAACTTGGCTTTTGCAGCGACTGGTTGTCGGAACGAGATGCAGAACAAGGCCATATCTATGACCAGTACAAGGGGAATAGATCGAGGCTAGGCGTGGTGGAGAATTGCATTGGCATGTGCATGTGCATGGCATGTGCATGGGGGGTTGATTCCAGCCACCACCGCCACACCACCGGCACAGCCACAGGCAAGTTTCCCCGCATGGTGTCGCGTGCTACTAGCTGCTAGTGCTAGCACTGGCACAATGCAGGCAGGCAGGCAATGTGGATGATTCCACCTCGCCAGGTGGGCTCGCTAGGGCGGTTCCCGTTGAAAAGTTCTAGATGGCCAAGCGCACGGTGCATATGCAGAGGCGAAGAATACCCAAGTTGGGCAGAGGCAGAGTTTTTCAGGCATGGGTGCAGGTGTCAGACCGCCTCGGTGAGGGTGGTGGTCCTGATCGGGGAAGCGGTACAGGTGAGGCATGCCTAGCGAATTGTTGTGGCCATGCATGTGTGGGCAGAGGCATCATGCAAGCCCTGAAAATCTAGATGGGATTGGGACTGGATCGGGTGCCAAGAGTGTCAAGAGACGGTGAGACTTGACAGTTGCATGACAGTTACAGCTCTGGTGCAAGGCCAGGACATTGGGGGCATCAGCCAGCAGGGCAGGGCAGGGCAGGGCAGGGCAGGGCAGGGCGGCTCCGTATCCTCCCGTGGCGCGGTGCAGAGTGGAGTCGCGTGCCTTGGGCGGCTACCTTACCCAAGCCAGCCCAGCCGTCAAGCTTTCCCCACAACTGCGGGCGATCCACCACGGGTGCAGGTGCAGGCACGGGTGCAGGCAGCTAGAGAGCGTTTGCACGAGACAGCAGCGCCTTTGCGCCGTTCATGCAAGAGAGATGAAAGGCCATGGCAATTGAGACGCAGACGGTGTGGACGGTGTGGACGGCACGGCAGCGTGCGAGTCTTGGGCGAATGGCCTCTTGCTGTTGGCTTGCGCTGTTTTGGTCACAGGGTTGGCGTGGTGAATGGCCCAGGGGGGGGGTGCAATGCCGAGTGGGTGCGTGTGTAAGAAGAAAAAGTCGCGGCCTCCAGCTCGTCTGGGTGGTGGTGGAAAGAGGCACACCCACACGCACGCCCACACCGCTCGGACTAACTAAACAAGCCGTCGGATCGGGGTGTTAGCTCATGGAGCCGAATGCGGACCCGCGAGGGCGAGGGCGAGGGCGAGAGCACTTTGGTGTAGGTGCGGTGTGTAGGGAATTGGCTAAAGTCCGGAAGGATGTGGCACCATTGGCGCGAGGGAATGGACCTAGGCGTTGCTTCTCCAGGGTTCTCGGTGGCAAGAGGCGTGAGACAGGATGCGTAAGACGACGGCAATTAATAATAGTAGCCACCGTGTACGTACACGTACGCATGGACGCTGGCTTGAAAATGCCTCGATGCCTGACGCCGCCTCGAGACGAGCGTGGGAGCGAGGGAGTAGTGCCTTGACAGTCGGTCGGCGGGGAGGAGAGATGGGGCGTATTCGGCGACGGGGGCAGCAGCAGCAGGAGCAGCAGCAGCAGCAGCAGGAGCAGCAGCAGGAGCAGCAGCAGCAGCAGCGTGTGGTTTGGACAAGTCGACGGGGCCGGGCAAAAGCAGACGTGGGCGATGGATGGCAGGGCGGCGGCAGGGCAATGGCAGGGCAGGCCAAGGCAGGCCATGCGAGCGCTGCATGGCGGATGGGGCGTGCGTCGGGGGCTTTGGCGGCGCCCGTTCCGAATGCTCCCGATGATATGCATGGCCCAGTCTCGTTGCCTGCCGCTGGCTCGGACAACCATACCAACATGACGGTTTCACCTCGATGCTGGGAAAGCCGCTGCCCGACACCTCAACAGCCACAGCCACGCCCCGCAGCCCCCGAGGAGACCCGACACCCTCTGCTGCTGCTGCTGCTGCAATGTCGCGAGGCAGCGCCCGACGGCGTGCTGCTGCTGCATCCCCCGCTGGCCAACACGCTGGCGGGCGGGCGGGCTGGCGGGCTTGCGGGCGGGCTGGTCTATGCTCGCTCGTCTACAGGCCTTCTTTCACGGCGAGAACGGATCTCCTCACACAGTCACAATTGCGGACCCCAGACCCTTCCCGATAGGCTGCTCGCTATGTAGCCCCAATCCTCCGCGCGCCCCCCCAGGCGGCCTATTTCCCTGCCCTTCTTTTTGCCAATTGCCGACGCCTAGTTTCACCTCTTTTCATTTCAATGCACCGATTCAGGCCACTTATAAAAGTCACGGCTCCCGCCCTAGCCCGCCGCTCCTCAGTCCATATCACCCTTTCTGTCCGTTGTATGGCCACAGTTGCTGTCGACAACATGCCCTCCGCCACTCGCCCCAACATGCCTCGCCAATTGAGCACCACTTCTGGTGACTACGACCTGTCCTACACGCCCGACGTCCGCAAATCTCTCGGCACATATGGCCTCACCCCTCCCGCCGTCGAGAGCTTCGATGTCCAGACCGAGCGATGTAAGCCCAAGCCCTGTGGTCGCTACCATACCCCAATTGCTGACTTTGCCCCCCCCCCCCCCCCAGGCCTCCGCCTCCTGGCCATGAAGTCGACGCCCATTGAGAAATTCCAGTACCTCGTCCACCTCCGCGCCACAAACGTCCACCTCTTCTACAGACTGCTTGGCGAGAACATCAAGGTACGTGCCCGCGCCCACAATCTGCCCACACCCAAAACTAACGTGAGCACAGGAATTGACTCCTCTCATCTACACCCCGACCGTCGGCGAGGCTTGCGTACGATGGCACGAGATTTGGACCCAGCCCGAGGGCATGTACCTCTCATGGAGCGACCGAGGCAACCTCCGCAGAATCCTCGACAACTGGCCACACGAGGTCGACATTACTGTCCTCACAGATGGTTCTCGTATTCTGGGTCTTGGTGACCTGGGCGTCAACGGCATGGGTATTCCCGTCGGCAAGCTGGCTCTCTACACTGCTTGCGCTGGTATCCGCCCCGACGGCACCCTGCCCCTTACCCTCGACTTGGGAACCAACAACAAGACTCTTCGTGAGGACCCGCTCTACATGGGCTCCAGGATGCCCAAGGTCACTGCTGAGCAGGAGAAGGAGTTCCTCGACGAGCTCATGGCCGCTCTTACCGACAAATGGCCCAGGTACGTCTAATCATCCCGCTTTTTTCTGCCACTTGCAAAACGACTAACAATTTCCCAGCATCGTCATCCAGTTTGAGGATTTCAAGAACCCCTTCCCCGCTCTGGAGCGCTACCAGAACCAGTACGCCATGTTCAACGACGATGTCCAGGGCACTGGTGCCGTCATTGTCGGCGGTTTCATCAACGCCGTCAAGGCGTCTGGTGTCCCAGCCAGGGAGCACAAGGCCATCTTCCTCGGCGCTGGAAGTGCTGGTGTCGGTGTTGCCAAGCAGATTGTCGAGTACTTCATCAAGGAGGGTCTGACAGAAGACGAGGCCCGCCGCAAGTTCTGGTTCGTTGACTCCAACGGACTCGTCACCCTCGACCGTGGCGACAAGCTGGCTGAGCACAAGGTCTACTTTGCCCGTGACGACAACGGTGGCCGCCAGTACCAGTCGCTCAGCCGCCTCATCGACTACGTCAAGCCCACGATTCTCATGGGTCTGTCCACCATTGGCGGTGCCTTTAACAAGGACATTCTCGAGAAGATGGCTAGTCTGAACAACCGGCCCATCATCTTCCCTCTCTCCAACCCCTCCAGCAAGTCTGAGTGCACATTCGAGGAGGCTGTCCTCGCAACCGAGGGCCGCTGTCTCTTCGCGTCTGGCTCTCCTTTCCCCTCGATGGAGTATGGCGGCAAGACGCTCACCCCCGGTCAAGGAAACAACATGTATGTGTTCCCAGGTATCGGACTGGGTGCCATCATCTCCAAGTCTGTGTCGGTCACCCAAGACATGATCTATGCTTCTGCCGAGTCGCTCGCCACCTCGTTGAACAAGCAAGAGGTTGCCGATGGCTGGTTATACCCCGACGTCCGCCGTATCCGTGAGGTCTCGGTCGTCGTGACGCGTGGTGTCATTCGCGCTGCCCAGAAGAACGGCGTTGACCGTGCTACCGAGCTGCGAGGCCTGACGGATGAGCAGCTTGATGACTTCATCAAGCAGAACATGTACGACCCGTACACGGAGCACCAGTACTTTGACCGTAAGCTGTCTCAACTTGTCTCCAGCGATAAACTTAACGGAACTAGCGTCGGTGTAACAGAAGTCACAAACGGTATTGCTCACCTATAACCTGTTTGTTTCTCGCACACATTTCCGGCGCCACGGTTTCTTCGCTGAACATGAACTTTTTCCTTTTTCTTCTTCTCGCCGTTCAGGTCACCATGGTATTTTAGATTGGGACGTTGGTTTGAGGGAAGCCATAAAAAACACTTTGGATTTTCTCTGGGAAAAAAAGGGGGGGCTGGATGGTTTTCGATACCCTAGTATTCACGGTTTTTCTCCCCAACAACTCGTGTAGTACATGCAGACCAGCTGTCCTCACTCTTCTGAGAACATTTTTTGTAATCAATGATAGAGAAACGTATACCTTGATGCAGTCTCGCAGTGCTTGTGAAGATAATGCTCTACTACATGTCATGAATGCTGGCGATTGCAACAGTTGCTAATTGGCTCAACTCGCCATCTGCAGCCACGGTGAGACAGCCCGTCGATGATATCAACAACCGTCGATAAACTTTAACCCCGCTCACATGAAAAAAAAGAAACACGGTTCTCCTCCAGTCCAACATGTGAATGTCGCAACCAGCCACATCTAGAATCTCACTCTAATCCCATCTCTCCCCGCCAGCTCCAGCCAGCTCCAGCCATTGCCATCGTTGCTATTCCATGTAAACTCCGACACCCCCTCTCTCCAACTAAACCACTGATTGTATCTGCGGGGACACGCAATGAATCCATCCTATCCCATCCATCCATCCGTCCATCCACCCATCCATCTTCTTGTCTGCTCGGATCCGCACTTCACTTAGTGCACATACTATACTTGGCAGTTCCACATCCCATAGTCTCCGCCCCTACGTAGCCTGTATTCAACGCCCGGTTGCATCCGAGAGAAAAGAGAGAGAGAGAGAGAGAAAAATAGAGAGCCGGGTGGAAGGATAAACGCAGTGCCTGGAATATCCATTCCTAACCGGTCCTCTCCAGCTGTGTATGGTGCTTGCTTACACTACTACTTACCCCTTTTTTTTCTTTTCTTTTTTTGGAATGTCACTGAGGTTTCTGGTCGCTGTGCTTATTTGGCATGATGGAAGCTGAGCTAGACTGAAGTGGGGGGGAGGGGGGGGGCTTGAGGGTGGGATGGGATGCACGGGATGCACGGGATATGATAATGATGATGGTAGTGGGGGGGTTATCGTTCACGGCCCTGCTAGTATCAACACACTCTTAGTGATAAACATGTGTATAGCGCGTGTAAGTGTATATTTATCTCGGAGTTTTTTTTTTACATTTATTTTTTCTTTACCGTTGGACGGCTGAACGGAAGGATGTCTGCATCGTCCTGCAGTGTCTACGTAGTCTAAGAAATTCCACAAAGCCATCAGCATGTAAAGTAAGTACGTCCGGGTAAGTTACGCTTACTTACGCATACTAAGTACTTGGGGTTTCTTCAATTGCGTTGCTGGGACTTGGCGATGCGTGTCTATTGCAAAATCCTTTGAATTCTAAAAAAAAGGACTGCATCGCCATCGTAACCTCATTCCATGCAGAGCTACCTCCAAATATTAAATCCCCCCCCCCCCATCTTAACAACATGGAAATTTAGACATCAAGTTACTCCTGCGCGCGGCATGGGAATAGAGAGATACCGACTTAGGTCCCAAGTCCATGCGCCTGCAAAGTAAGAAACCACCAGCAGACAACGACGCAGCCACTAACGGGAAGGCCCGCAATCGCGGATCCAACCATCGGAGAAGAGCGGCTGGGGGGGGGGGGGAGAAAACGAATGGTATGTAATGCACATGTGTGTATGCGGTATAGCTGGGGCGCTCCTAATTCGTCGAATCACGGGCTTTAGCTTTGCCTGTGCATCCACATCCCTATTTGGGGCTTGCCGCTTTTGGACAGGACAGATTATGCGTGGTATGATTTCTTTCTCTGCTTTTTCTTGTCTATGCATGTACCTATTTTTTTTGTACGAATTTGTATGCATCGCCTGTATTAGGGGGGCAATGATACATAGGCTGCGTGCTGATGTATGGGCAGAGTCGGAGGAATAGGTGGTGCGATGACTACTCACCACTATAAGCAGTGGCATAGTTTGAAAAGCGTCTTCGTGCTTCTCTAGCATGTCTTTGTGCATTTTGTCATGTTGATTGATGCAGAATTCTACAAATACTTGCTTTCATGTGCTGTGCAGAAGCTGGCACTGGTTGCTGTTGTGAGATGAATCATTGTCAACTATAGAGAGCAGTGAAGCTCATGAACACTGGGCCTATTTACCGAGTATACCCTACACAGGAAATACTAATTTACAATCTAATGAATAGTACCGTTATCTAGGGAAATGAGACTACCTCGTGCAGTAAACCCGTCAACCTGGAGAATGAAAGTATACCTGTTCTCGCATTCTTCAATCACCTCGTCACAGGCATTCACTACTAATTTTATAAGTAAACAAGGCTCACTTTTACTATATAGCATTCTGATAGCTGAAACAAGCACGCACAGTGGTCTCACCAGCCGCCTCAGCACTTCCCTAATCATCTTGTGCCCTCCTTCACTGCTCACATCAAGTTCTACACGTCTCACCTTCATTCACAGACCAACGTCTCCACCTGAACTTGAACTTAAATCCTTCAACCCCGCCATTTCTACAACCATTCTACCAAACTGTTCATCAAAGCAACTACATACTCCGACCTCTCCAGCAAGTATCCAGCATGGCGGACGACTCCAAGAGCTCCAAGGCTGGATGGTCCGATCAGAGCTGGTATACCCAAGTCGCGCCCCCAACACCCAGCACCACTAACTACGAACAGCTCTCCAGTCTCCTATACCTCATCACCAAGCAAGACGTCACCTTGAAATGGGACGTAGGTATCCCCCACGGCACCCAGAAAACACACACACACATACAGGTAACTCCAAACTAACGCAGCACAGGAGGGCTGCTATCCAGCAGACCGCAACGCAAATGGGTTCCGTCAAAAGATCAACGCACTCAAGCGGACCTTCAAGTCCGACTGGGACGCCATGTCGTCTGGCGCACCGGTTCCCTCGAGCACGCCCAAGAAAGCGGCGTCTGCGACTCCGCGAAAGCGCAAGAACAAGTCGGACGAGGACCTCAGCGGCGCGGAGCCCAAGCCCAAGAAGGCGCGTGGAAAGTCCAAGCCCAAGAACGCTACGCCTGAGATGGTGGATGAAGACGACGAGGACGAGTCCAGCGTCAAGGAGGAGATCAAGGAGGAGCAGCTGGATACTTTTGATAGCTATGTCTAGTGGGTTTACGACTCTGCTCGTGCTGTGAAGGAATGAGCTGGTTATGCATAGTGTGCCTTTAGTTCTGAGCGTGGGAATACGGGGGGGGGGGGTTCATGGTACAAGGGGTTTTGCTTGGGGTAATCTCACTTTTCCGAGTTGGCTGTCTGTCGCATCTTGACTGCAGCACAGTGGGTATGCATTTGTGTCTTACACTGCGGCAATGGGGAGTTGATGCGTATGAACTTGATTAGCATAATAAACCGATAGTATGGAGTAAAATGCGGAAGCTCTCACTTGCGGATTTCATCTGACGCGTTGGTTGTTGTGATTTCACCTTCACTATGTATGTGATTTCGCGGTCTCCGGTTTCACTTCACTTTCTCCGTTGCGCACATAAAAACAACCCATCCCCCAGCCTTTTCGCTCTCTCCCCCTCCCACTCCTTTCATTCTCGCACACCATCCAACTCCAACATCTACCTTCTCCAAAGCCACTCCACCAACACCACCAACACACCACCACACGTGCACACCCACCCACCATGTCCGACAACGAAGGCGCCAAAGCCGGCAAAGGCTGGACCGACCGCCAACGCGTATGCACAAACACCCTCCTCCTCCCCACAAGCCCCAACTAACAAGTCTCTCCAAACCCAACAGCTCGCCTACTACTTCAACCTCGTCGAATTCTCAAACGCCAAACTCGACTTCACCGTTCGTCTCCCCCCATCTTTCCCCCGCAGGAAGAAAAATATATATACCCCCCCGCTCTACAGTTCTTACACTAACATATCCCCCCTTCCTTCTTCCTATGTGCAGAATGCCCCGCGTCCAGAAGGCAAGTCCGTCGGTGCATGCCGGATCATGGTGGACCGACTCAAAGGCACGTTGAAGAGCGAGTTGGCAGCTCTCCGAGGAGGCAATGGAAGTAGTGAGGATGGCGGTAGTGCTACTACTACGACGACGACGACGACCAAAAACAAGCCCGCTACGCCCAAGAAAGCAGTTACACCGCGGAAGCGCAAGAACAAAAACGTTGATGACGACGAGGTGCGTGCTACGCCGAGGAAGCGCAGTCGCAAGAACAAGGGCGACGACAAGGGCAAGGACAAGGACAAGGACAAGGACGACGACGGCGAGGCTGTGCATGCGCGTGGCGCCGAGACCGAGATGGATGCAAAGGCCGAGGACGTGACGTCTCTGGATGACGACGAGGGTGTGGCTGTCAAGTCTGAGGCCAAGGAGGAGGACAAGGTTGAGAGCGACGTCTAGACTGTGCTTGTTTGCAGGGGAGTGCCGTTATTTTGCGTTTGCGGAAGACGTTTCCCCCCCATTTAGGTTCCATGTTACCTTCCTTTCGGGGAACTTGAAACTTGGAGCCTCAAGATGACGACGGGCGAGGCTGATGAGGCGTATGGGGATGCATCACACAGCATCATGTGAAGAATTGAAAATGGAACATGAGTAATTTCAAGTAATCCTTGCATACATTGAGATGTGGAAGAAAAAAAAACATAAAAAAATAAAAGAGATTTCAAGTGTGGGTATCAAACTAATTCTCCTGAAACTGGGAATTCCTTGGTTTCAATCATGCACTTTCGTATCCAAAGCCTCTCTACTTCTCTTTCGTGAGGACGGCTCATTTCATCAGTTCATAAACGCCTGTTGATCCGTTGTATATGCAAAAAAGGACAAGTCAAATTCAGATTTTACCGCGTGTAGTCGGGTTTTGTCGCTTTGTTCACAATCGGAGGTGGTCCATCCGTATCCGGGTAGGGCAGGGGTGCACCTGGGGGTGGTCTCGAAAACGACAAGCCGGCAGGTGGCAATATGGGGGAAACAACCGAGATGGACGGTGGTGGTCTTGATCCGTCTTGCAAAGGTGTCTTGGGGGGCCTAGGCGGCGCATTTGATAGCCCATCGTCCCAGCTGTTTGCAGAGCTCACCATGGATACAGGACGCCCTGTTGTGAATTGGTCGGCTGAACGGCGACCAGGTGAGACAAGTTCACCGGAATGTCGAGGTAGTAGGTCATAGTCGGGGTCTGGAGAGGGCGGGTGCTCCCCAGAGCTGACAACCAGGAACTTGTCATTATCTGAGGGTTGACGTTGTGTCGGTGGAGGCCGGAAGGCAGGATGTATGTTTGTATAATAGTCTGGTGAGAGCTCTTCCGCTGGGAGTTCGACGGCCATGGGCGCCGGGTCTGGGACCTGGGGAAGGGGCTTGTTTGGTGCTTGTGCGCATGGTGAGTATGGCGACTCTCCTTTGGCGGCGCGCTCCCATCGTATCTTGGCAAAGTGTATCCGTGCAATCTTGGCGGCCGCGTCCATTGTCATACCCTGCACGCTCTGCTCGGCCAAGTACATGCGCGTGTTTGTGCTGATCTCGGCCAGGGCATTCCACTCATTCATTCCAAATTCGCCTACACCGACGTTTACGTTCAGGCGGTAGTAGTTCTCCGGGTTGACATGTCTTTTTGCGAGGTGGTCCTTCATTTCCTTGTGCGTCTTTTCGCATCCTTCAATCTTTGATATCAGCCTTCGTCTGGCCTCTGCAAAGTCTCCGATGCCGCCTGAAACGAAACCTTCCCACCACAAGTGTTGTTGGGCATTTGTGCCTTCGGGCCGCTTGCCAGTGCCGATGCTTACAAAGACACCAACTTCACGCCCAGGCCATTCGTTGACAACAGCTTCGTCCAGAGCCATAGGAGCGGGGTTGTATTTGCCGGAGCCTTCGTCAAGGAAGACGGACTGGCCGATCTGGATAGGCTTGAAAGCCAGCGCAGTCGCAGAGGTGGCTCGACCGGCTTGCCAGATTGTGGCATTAGGTTCTATAGGTGGTTCTTTGCGGGAATCGTAGGAGCGGAGGAGGATCTGGCCGCTGCTCGACTTTTTGGTACCTTTGTAAACGGCTGTGACGGCGCTACAGCATGTTAGTCAACTGACCATTCTTTCGGGGATTAATAAAACTCACGTCTTGGTACGCTCCTCGCGGTTGTCGTAGAGCAAAGCATGTGGAT
Source organism: Exserohilum turcica Et28A (assembly GCF_000359705.1). Taxonomy (NCBI): domain Eukaryota; kingdom Fungi; phylum Ascomycota; class Dothideomycetes; order Pleosporales; family Pleosporaceae; genus Exserohilum; species Exserohilum turcicum. Next base: position 1,071,880 of record NW_007360136.1, on the reverse strand, counting down.
TCCCCCACTTCATGGCAGCTATCCGCATGTTCACAGGCGACATGCCAATCTGACTGTAGTTGCTGGCGTTACTAGCACTCCTCTGCATACGGCCCGAGATGGCGCTTCCAGGAGTCATGGGTGGGGTGTCGCGCCCCTCGTGAGTGTCGTTGCCTTCGTCGTCGTAGATGGTGTGTTCGCGCACGCATTGCATAATGGCCTCCTCCAACTTGGAGGCCTTGAACAGGGTTGAGCGGTAGGGTATACCAGCAAATGTCTTGTCTGTTTCGAAGACTCGTCTTGTCATGCGCACATAGACGTCTTTGCACGTCTCAACGTCCATCCTCAGGCGCCCCAGCATAATGGCAATCAGGCCGCCGGTGCCTGTTCCCACAATGAGGTCGAAGTGCTCGCATGGCTTGGGGAGTTCGTGTCTCTTGGGCGCGCGGCCCTCTGTCTCGACAAAGGTTCGATGCATTAATTCCTGGAGGATGATGAGCATCGAGTACCCCCGCACGCCGCCGCCATCTGCCCAAACACGTTAGCCACCCCGCCCTTGGTATTGAAGCAGTGCCTCACACCCACGTACCTAAGGATAGAATGCGCAGCGGCGGGCCCTTTGTGGTGTCTTTTCTGCGGACTCCGTTGGCTGTCATGTTGGGCATGATGTCCGGGTCAGGCGTCGCAGCGTGTAGCGACTGGCAGGACCAAACGTGGTTGCCTTGGGATGTCGAGTTCAAGTATTCCTAGCGCAATCGTATGAGGCGAGGCTGAGAGGATGACTGGCTGATGGCCGGGTGTTCCGGTTCGACGGTTGGGGTTTGACAGGCTTCGCAGCGTGCTAAAATGGCGGAGCTGATTGTGATACGAAGGCTGAGTAGAATCCAAGCCTCGGCGCGCGCTTGAAAGCGCTCAAAGAACGGTGAGGGGGGGAGCAGGTGCTAACCGGAGGGGGCAGGCGATGTAGGGACGCAGTCTCAGGCGGCGCGGCCAAGTATGTATAGGGTTCACGTGGCTGACGTGAAAGATTCTTGACTCTTGCTCGTCGCTTGCCCTTGAGTCGCAGCCCGTTGGCGGCCAGCAGCGTCATTCGTCATTCGCCAAGCACGCCTCCAGCTTGAACTGCACCGCCACCCAAAAACCTGGCACATCCCGGCCTCGCGCTGCTGTCAGCGCCCAAGATCACCCGCGCGTACCGGTTTTTGCAACCACGCATCTCCTGCCCTTGCAGCGGTAAGGCGTTGGCCCGCTTTGCCTTCTGGAAGCTGTCCCCTGACACGGCGGAGCGGACCCATGACCGCCCAATCGCTGGCTGACCGGCCATGGCTCCGAGGTCACGATCCCACTGCATCTCGCCTCCTTGGTGCTCGAAACCATGGTCGCCACGCTGATCCCGTGTGCTGATCAAGGCGATACAAACACACACCAAGTGCTCTGTCCTCATGTCGCCGTGGTTGCTCGTCATCGACTGTGTACGAGCAAAACGAAACACTCGAGCGCACAGGCCAGCCGATACTGGCAAGCAAAAGTGCACGACGACGTCTCTGCAAGCAGCCCTGCTCATGGCTCAGGACATGGACAGAATACCAGCTCAAGCGAAGACAAATATCGCGCATTACGTATGCGTCGCGCTTCACCATGGTAGAGAGAAATCAAAAACTACACCCCTCGCGACGGTCTGGACGGGGGGTTTGCACATGTGTGGAAGATATCGTCATGCTTGAAACACAGGGTTCAGCCTCCCCAAAGGGTCCATTTACGCCTACTGTGCCATACATGGGCATATGCACATCAGACACACCTGGACGTTACGCCATATGCGACTCCTTCAGGACGCGAGCCCACACTGTCATTGGCCGGAACTTTGTTATTTTGGGCATATACGGGTTGAAACAGTGCTTATTCAAAGGCTACAAGACGCTATTGGAACCTTTCGGTGGTACGCTGACGAGACCCCTCTTTTCCCTGGTGCGCCATTGGATCGCTTTCGCAATGTGGTACAGCACCTCGAGCGTCGGCATGGGAACACCAGCATTCTTTCCTGCCCTGAGCGGCTCGCCCACTAGGTTCTCGAACTCGATCCAGTTGCCCTGTGAATTGTCAGCATGTTTGCTTTGCCCAAGTGTATGGCTCGATCGTTTCGCGAACGCACCTTTTCGAGATCTTGCTGCATACTCGGCTTCAGATAGCTCTCTAGCGGATCAATGTTGATGGTAGCTTCCACTACGTCATCGCCCAGCTCCACTCCATTCACGGCTTTGGCAGCGGCCACGATTTCTCGCATCGCTGGCCTGACAAGACCATCCAGTGCGCCGTCTGCAAGCCGGATGCGTCCATCGTCCAGGCCCGTGATGGCGCAGATTGGGTTCAAGGCCGCGTTGAACACGAGCTTCTTCCAACGGTCATGTAGGACCTCGGGTGAATACTGGCAGTCCGTCTTTCCTGCTTTGCCGTAGATCGCTACAAGCTCCTCGGCTCGGCGCTCGGGCACCGCAGGATTGATGTTGGAGGTGGGAAAGGCGCCGATGAGCAGCTTGTCGGCTTCATCATGCACAATGTGGCCTGGCGAAGGCTCCGCGCTGCCAATCATGGATATTCCAGAAAGTATGGGAACATTGGGATGCGCCCTCAGGAAGGGCTTCTCAATGTTAATCCCGTTCTGGAGCAGAAGAAGCGTCGTCTTGCCGCTGTTCTTGGGAAGTGCCGGGGTGGCCAGTTCAACGGCTGTAGGCGAGGCGTCGGGAATGTTCTTGGTGCAGAGAATGACATAGTCGTATGGTGGAATGCCTTCTTCGACAAGATTGGGAACCGTGTTGCGGACTTGGTAGTGTTAGCCTGCTTGTATTCCTTGTGTACTTGAATGCGCTGCAGCATACCAACACTGGGCCTCCAGCCGTCCAAGACACCATGATCACAGCTGTGGATTGTGTAGCCCTTTTCTTTGACCACATTGTAGTTGGATCGCAACACGACCGTGACGGCGGCGAGCCCACCAACTTCCAAGTTGACGGCTGCAATGGCTCCCACGGCGCCGCCACCAATAATCAGGACCGTCTTTTTCGCTTCAGCCATGGCGACGTGGAGGAGTCGAGTGTCTTTTCACACTCGATGTATAGTGAACCGGGCTACATGGCTGAGGTGAGGTAAGCCGTTACGCGTTGGTGGGGTTGGAGGGGTGCTTATGACGGGACGTGACTCCCACCTAAACGCCCAAGACGCTATCGCTAGTACCTGCTTGATTTGGCCATCTTCACATGGCACGCCTTCACTACATCACTGGCACCTAGTCTGGCAAGCAATCTTTTGCGGTCCCTTCAATCGAGCTCCATTTGATGCATATGTAGGTTACAGTCCGTAAATTCGTGGCTGGTGACCCTGTGTCGCCAAATCTTCCGCCTCACACGTCTTCATTCGTGTTGCACTGATGGTCAATGCATTGCTTGAGTCGAAGGTAGAGCCGTCCATTCCATCCGCCCGAAGACTACGCCGAGAGCCTAGCAAAAGAGAGAGAAACAAGGCGCACGTTTAGAAGACGAGAGCAGCACCCTTGGTCTTCTTGTCACCACCAAGCTCAAAGTGCTTGCATCGCTTGAGGGCAAGCTATTTTCGGGTTAGCGGCGGCATAGCAGGCCGTCGTGGTAGAACATACCTGTGCCTTGGTCTTGCAAGCAGTGCACTCTAGACGGAGAACGACCTTCTTGGTGGTTTTCGCCCTCTGCGTATCGTCAGCATCGACTCCGCAGCTCGCATGTGGCCAATCATACCTTGTGGAAAACGGGCTTGGTCTGACCTCCGTAACCGGATTGCTTGCGGTCATAACGACGCTTACCCTGTGCGAACAGAGAGGCCTTTCCTGCCTTGTATTCTACCTTGTTTCAGTATGTGAAAACAACGTGTAGGAGCATGGACCACTGACGGGTGACCTTGTGCTGGGTGTGCTTCTTGCAGTCCTTGCCCTTGCAGTAGGTTCGGCGGGTCTTGGGAACGTTGACCTGAGACACCAAAGTCAGCATTTATCTCACGACCTCCTCTAACCATGTGACCGTTTTCCAGTAACAGTCGAGTATGCGACACGAGTAGGCGAGCAGCGTCGGCGTCGGCGTGATTGACGGGCCAGGGACGTGTCGGAGAGGCGACCAATGCGAGCGAGAAAGCGAACGAGGAGAATTATAGTGTCTGAGCCAACTCGGGGGCGCGACCTTGTCCTAGCGGTGGCCACTCTGTGATATAGCGAGACATGGACGCATGAGTGTCCTGCTTTGAACTCTGCCATCTCTCAAGCCCGCACCACTTGCGCTGATTCTTTCCGACTTCCTTCGTCGCGGCGTCGTATTCTCCTTTTCCCTTCACCACCCATCTATTTCAAAATGCCGAGACCAATCCCAGTGTCCGTTGTTGTGAGGTTGTACGTTCCGGAAATTTGCCATCGTCATCGAAGATTCGTCGAATCGCCCACTCGTGTCGTGACTGTTGTACTGCGCAGTCGCAAATAGTAAATGATCTCACTCACCATTTTGACGGATTTTGCTCTGTGGTTAGTATGAGCGAAAGGTTGGCGGTGGTGCTGGAGGTGTTGATGGTCGCTGGTCCGATATTGCTAGCGTGTGTGGGCTTCGGCTAGGTTAGTAAGCCGGTGCTCATGCGCCACTCACCAGCCACTGCCAAGATTCAAAACATCACAATCAGGTGGCATGCTGGGAGAGATTGAAGATAAAAATGAATTCGTCGTTATGGTATCATCGCAGCAAATCAAATGAAAATGTCCACCCGTCCATCTTCTCGCAATGATCGTAGCTGACCTGTGAAGCCATTCTGAAGAACAAAGGAAACACGGGCAAAAGACTAGTACACGGGACGCCCCTCATCCCATTTCTGGACTTCCTTGGTGTCTTTCGCGGCAGATGGAGGACTGCTTCCAATGCCAAGACTAAACCGGCCATCCTCGAGCCGCTTTACGGGACCAACCCATTCCCACATGCGAGCGACATCGCCGTTAGCTGTTGTTCGCACACCTGCACGAACGTTGCTATTCTTTTCGACCTTTGCTTGGACTCTTTTCCACAGTTTCTGTCGTCGAGACGCATTGAACTCAGTGCGCAAGACGTCGTCACGAAGTTGTGTCATACTGATGCCCTTCTCCACACTAGGCTGTTGATAGCAGAGTGCAGCCTGGTCTTGGAGCCTGTCGTACGCGTCGCTTGCCAGCTGCTTTGCGCGAACTTCCATGGCTCGGTTGCTGGTGTAAGAGTACTTGCCGTAGGAGCCCGTGGCAATCAGCATCAAGACCATTACAATCTGGAGAAGATGTCGTTCAAAAGATTGTCGGAGGGATCTTCGGATGCTACAGGAGAGGGAGAGCTTTGCGAGAGAGGTTGATGCAAGACGCCGTTTGCCGGTTGTTCTGTGTCCAAGGAAGAGGAACTGATTAGTACAATTCCAAGTCAGAAATATGCACATATGGTTTGGGACCTGAGAGAAGAGTACTTACTCATCCGTGCTTTGAACAATCTCCTCACGCATCATAAGTTCGGGAAAAGCCCGGTCAAACAAATCACTAAACTCTTGATCCGTCAAACTCTTGCTTTTTTGAGCAGCCATCTGCGCCTTGAGATCCACTTCGCTGATCTCGGGGCTTTCTACGGGATGCCCTTCGGAGTCGGGCTCGCCACATTCGTACTGTGCCTTGCGCTGTCGGAGAATCTCGACGCCTCTGTTGGCAATGCCGTTTACTTTGCGGGTCTTTGCACTGTCCGGCTCACACGTTGCTGGAAGGGGAAGCAGGCCACCCAGAGATAGTGGATGGTCTTTCTTGATGAAGTCGGGATCGCATCGGAGATTCAGGCCTCGGTAGCACTGCGCATGTGGCGGGCAAGGCTCACATTGTGGAAGTATTGGAGTAGCCCAGCTCGGTATCTCTACGCCGGCAAGCGCAGTGGCCTCTCGTCCCATGCCACAGAAGCCAACGTTGATCTTCTCTTGTCGCCAGACGCCCGCAAAAGCCGTTGCAGCAGTAAGAAGTAGAGTCCCAGCCATCGCCTTGATAGTGCCAGTGGCCTTTGCTTTCTTCTGCCTTCTTCTCGGTGGGAGGATATCCACCTCGCCAGCCTTTGCACGCTCACGCACCAGCTCGAGCTGCTCCTCCGCCGTGAATTCTTCGCCCGCATCTGTGGTATCGTTTTCCTCCTGCTTTACACGCGGGTCGGCCACGTCAAAAGTTCCGCGTGTGGGCACCATGATGCCATCGTCTACTTGCTCCGTCTTGGGCTGTACTGTCCTTCGGCGATGTACGTCGCTCTTCCGCCTCTCATGCTGGCTGTATCCTGTAGTCCGCCTCCGACGGTCGCGCAGAATGGCGTCTGGCACTGCGGGTGAGCTTCCGCTCTGGAAAGGGTTCTCTTGGGTGAAAGGGCTTGTGGCATCATTACGATGCCACGCTTCCGGTTCGGGCGACGGCTCTTTCGGCTCTTTCGGAGCGGGCGTAGCGCTCTTGCGGGTGCGTCTTGCTGCGGGACGCTCGTCTATCTCGGGCTCGAGAGCCCTGCTGTGTTTGGCGGGCACGGTGCGAGACGGTGTTTTGGCACGTGGCGGAGGCGGATCTGGCTCCTCCGTCGTTGAGCGCCCTGTTCTTCGTAGTGTCCGCCGCCCAGTGGCGGGTGTAGGGGCGACGAGGGTTTCGTCCTCGACATCATCCGTATCCACCGTGCTGGCCGAGCTGGAGGGGACGTCTACGATGCCCCGCGTCGATCGCTTCGTCCGCGCGTACGCCCTTTGCACCTGGGATTTTTGGGGCAGGACGACATCGTTGAAGAGGCCCACGAGGACCGGCTTCTTCGCCGAGGATGGATATGTGACGCCGTGTCGAAGTAGGATGCTGCGTAGTTCGGGTACTGTAATCTTGTTCGCATCCACCCCGTCCTCGTAATACCAGTACTCTCCGCGCGCATCGGCCATCGTGTAGGAGGTGCGAAGAATAAGCACACAAAAATGTTCGTCTTGGCGTGTGCTGGTCGATCCGGAAAAAGTGCAGACGATAAGGGTTCTGATGGTTCAGGCTGATCTTTTGGTAAGCCGTGGGTGGAGCTGGGAAAGTCTGTTTCGCTTGTTTGTGATGTCACCAAGGCAACAGGCTGGTATGTGGGTCCGTGCACCATTCCCCTTTCGCCCCGACCTCCATCACCTGCTGCTACAAGACAAAGTTGAGCGGCGTAGAATCCTCCCTCACCGCACTGAGATATCGAAACTTTTACACAGCTACTCCCAACAATATGCAGGGAAGTCAAGTCGAAAGCGGTTGAACCAGTCCACACAGACATGTTATTGCAGGAATTCTGCTGCAATCCTATGCCCAGGCTTGGGACAAGCAGTGGCAATGAACCCTCTGCTTGTAATCGTCTACTCACCAAATTCACCTCTACCAAGGCTCACCAGAGTATATCCTCGGACGCATTCTCCACAGTAAACACTGACCATGGTGTTTACGAAGCAAGCTCGTATGGAACATGCATTTCCAAATATAGCTGGCTCTTTCACGGAACGAACAAGGAAAGCAAACGATGGTGCAGAAGCGAAAAGTGTTGTCTTGCAGCTCATGTAGTACAGATCGCGATCGGCTCCGCATTCGTACCGTCATACATCTGTGTGAACCCTCAACTTAGGGCGTTCACTTTGATTCTTGGCTGCTTTTCAATGCAGCGGAGCAGGCTATCGTTGCAATCCTCGACTATGCCATCGTATCACATTCACAAACTGTTTGGCATGTTCAACGCATATAAACACACCATGTCAGATCACCCGGCATCAGGTGCAACACATCTTCTGACAGTCTCGACATTGGATCCAAGGGCACAATAAACGAAAGAACTCTAGTGGAAGCTATGGAACAAAGGCCTCCATGATCAGCTCAAAGAGGCATAGGACTGTTTGTCGTGCACCTTGGTAACCGCAGCTTAACAGCCTTGCGTGATTCATTTTGATTGACCTGCGTCAAGCTAGCGTTTTCCCGGCCCCTGTCTTTTCTAGAAGACATTGCTGCTGCATACCCGATGACTATGCGAAACATCGGTGAGGGTCCTGAACAATAACATATCATCTTGACGCAAGTGTGCATGTCACACTCGGATATTGCATCCGCTCTTTACCAACGCAGCAACACAAACAAGATCACACCAAGAATCCTCAATCTGCAGCTTCCTCGCCAAGTGTCTCAAGTTCATAGACAGCCAAAGCCACATTTCACCCAAGCTTTCAGCCTTCGCGCCAAAAAGAAGCCAATTGTGGGGCACACACCGGCTTAATGTAGCTTAATCTCGACAACCCTGCGATATCACACGCTATTCACCAATGACCTTGCCGTCCCCCTAGTTCCGTCTAACCCGAGATCAATACCATCGGACCACGTGCCGCCATGGCCCGTATCCAGCATCACGGTCGCCGCTCTCCGCGCCCGGGCTTATACGGAGTGCAAAGTACCCCGGACCGAGTGGCCGCCGCTAGAAGCACCTCTACACCTAAAAAGCCGGTGGACGCATATAGATTGATTGCAAAATATGGTCACCAAGCGCGTATTGAGTAATTGCTTGAATCGGACCCAAGTCATGTGTCGTTTACGGGATATTGAAGTGCAGGGCTCCAAGCATAGATTGAGGGCCTCGCTTGCATTCTCAGGCCAAGAAGTCTTGTGTGGAGTATCACAACGGCCCTTTATATAGTGCTGTAGAATGGCTATGATTAACGTCGCGTCTTGAACTGTACACTTTTCTCTCCACACTTGTCAAATTTCCTGTTACCATCAACATGTTGGGAAAGACGGCCATCGTCAACGCGCTCGTGAGCGCCGTCTCTGCGGGTTCGCTGGAATACATGTTTGTGCATTTCCATCACTAACAGCCGCCAGGTACCATCCTGTGGGACGGACGCTTCAACGACATGACGACCAGCGCCGACCTTGAAAAATGGTCCTGGGCAAACCAAGTTGGCAGTGAGTGCTACACCAGAACTTTTCCACCGCAGAACCAAGAGAAGCTGACACTCTTCCCAAGACTACCAATACTACATCCACGGATCCGGCCCTACCTCGCGATACGGTACGTAGACACACATGTAGCAAAAACAATCACAGCACACATGCTGACCGCCCTACAGTCAACCTCTCTCCCAACTACAAGAACCCCGGCGACACAGGCAGCAAGCAAGGCGCCAAGATCACCATCGACAGCACGGCCAAGTGGAACAGCGACATGTGGAGGACAGAGCTGATTCCCCAGACCAAAGCCCCCATCAACCAGGGAACCGTCTTCTACCACTTCTCCATCAAGCGCTCCAGCACAAACGTGCCCAGCGCCACCAACGAGCACCAGATTGCGTTTTTCGAGAGCCACTTTACCGAGCTCAAGTATGGCTGGATTAGCGGCGAGTCTGGAACCAGCAACACCAACCTGTAAGTTTCTTGCTACTCCCAGATCTGAGAGAGAGAGTGTGTGTATGAGGGAGCTTGCTTCGGGAATCCATGGCTAATCTGGATCGGTCTTACAGGCAGTGGATGGTCAGCGGGCAGAGCAAGTGGAAGACGGAGCTCAAGGCCGACGAGTGGCACAACGTGGCATACGAAATCAACTTTTCCTCCAACCAGGTGACCTTCTGGCACTCGACTGGCAACAACACGCTTGCCAAGACCGCCGGGCCCTTTTCCACCGGCACGTCGTCCAACGGCGCTGACTGGCATCTTGGTGTTTTGCGTCTGCCTCGCCAGGGCAACGATGGCACGGGCGCTGAGGACTGGTACTTTAGCGGTACATATGTCGAGAGCGGCCCAATTACCACGTCGGTTGCTAGTCCGGCGTCTTGAGTGAATCCCACGTTAGAGGTAGATGACACATACAGCATGTTTGGTATTTGGATATTCTGTACATAGCCCCCCCCCCCTTTTTTTTCATCTTCATGAATGCATACAGTAGAGTCCGTCGTTGAGAATCCTTTGTTCTTCCTAACCCTGCTGAAACGATCATCGAGCAAACATTGCCATTTCCATATCCCATTACTGAGGTCCAGTCATCATGCCGGGTCCATTGCGACTCGCCAGGCTTTCACCAGAAAGCATCGAACCATGTCCACTTGTGATTGCTCTATGCCAATATTCCATTGCCCCCCTCAGACACCATTCTGAATCCAGTCCTTCACCCACGCTACATAAGCATCGACTCCAATATGTTCTATGGCCGACCTGTCATCGCCATGTTTCATATCAGCGATGCAATCCCTGAAATCCCGTTCGTCGAAGCCGGCGGTGATTGGAAAAACACGAAAGTTGGAGGGTACATTGGTATAATGTACTTTTGTGACATGTCTCTGCAACCATTCGGTATGCCTTTGAATCAAGAGCAGATAATCCGGTTCTACACGTTCCAGGATGGCTAGTTTTTTGCCCAAATGCGTGTACATTTCCTGGGCAAACATGAGGTATGTGGAGGGTCTTTCCGCAGGGAATGGCAATTGCATGTCCATGCGGCTCTTGGGATAGTGCTTGCAGATATCCAAGAGTTGGGACATGGCCTGTTTCTTCTTCACCCAATACAAGTCCTTTGTTACGATCATTGTCCGGATATTCTCCTTTTTCTGGCGTGTCAAACTCTGCAGAAAGCTGGCGCATCGATCGAATTCCAGGCCAAGACCGAAACTAAGGAATATTACTTTGTTTTGGTGCAGACCAAGTCCCTTTGTCTCTTTGCGAAGATGGCGACATACAAACTGTAACTGATTGGCAATCCTAAGCTTGCAGTGCGCCTTGTCGTCTTCGACTTTAGGAATGTTTTCGTTGTGACGAGTGCTGGATTTAGGGTTGCTACAGCTGCGATACTCGAATGTAGTCGCAGCCTCTCCGCTGGACTGATTGGTGTGTACTACCTCACAAGTTTCACACCACACGCTTTCTTTGCCAATCTGCTCAAGCTCTTTGAGATCTCCTGAACAGAGTCGACCAATACCATCTTGATCTTCTAGGTAGAAGAGGCCGTCTTCTTCGGTGAGTGTGTACTCGTAGATATGGTTGCGTATCTCGCCTGGAAGGCTTAGCAGATGGGGCGCCATGTTGCGTGATGCTGGTTGTAGTTGTAATATGCTGTAGAAAGATAGAGGAGTTGTGTGGGTGTGTGTGTTTGAGTAAAAGAGTGAGGGTTAGATTGGGAGGTGAGACGAGTTATCCCAAAGAGGGTAGTACCCCGCTTTATGAGAGGAAAATTGAAGGTTTCCGGGTCAACTCAGCGCCAGAGTTCGCCCCCAACCATCTACTTCCCAAGATATAAACCCAACCTAAGGTAACAATATGCAAGATTCACAATACATATGCGGAAGAGCCAAAAGATACTCATTCTCAAGGTCTAGTCTAGGCTAGGTATTGGCTATATAAATCTATACTAATGTTCATATCCATGTTCATGCTCATTCCAAGTCTTGTTGTGTATACATGTCTAAGAAAGGAAGGCAAGATATCAGATACGCGTCAATCCGTCTCTTTTTGTCCTTGTCCATATTTACCCAGTGGAAGGGCAAGGAAAAGGTAAGGAATGAGGGAAAAATAACATCTAAGTAAGTAAGGAAGAAAGAAAGTAAAACGCTGCACTGAGAAAAGAAAGAAAAGAAAGAAAAGAAAGAAAAGAAAGAAAAGAAAGAAAAGAAAGAAAA
>NW_007360136.1:1012780-1057780 GCF_000359705.1 Exserohilum turcica Et28A | reverse complement strand
TGCCGAATGGCTTGACTGATCGGTCGTGCTTGAAGATTTGCTCTGCCAGCTTGCTGTACACGGCTATGCATTGCTTGCAGTCGAGCCGCAATCGCGAAAGCATGATGGCTATGATGCCGCCCGTCGATGTACCGCCAATGAGGTCGAAATAGTCACATGGCTTGAGCGGCTCATGGTTGTTCATTGCCCTTCGTCCCAGCCTCTTCTCTTCCCGAGCAATATTCTCCATCAGCCTCTCGAGGACCAACAGTGACGATAGCCCACGCACACCGCCTCCATCCAGCGACAGCAACCGCAGCGGGGCGTTTGGGTTCCTCTCTGGGTTGGAGAGCTCCATATCAGGCTTTCCCCGGCGGGCCGATGATTTGGTGTTGTGTTTGGTGCTTGATTGCGTGGTGGAGTAGCTCAGCTGACTTCAAGTTGGTGTGGGTAATGTAATCATGCAATGAAGATCCCACCGCCTGTTCATATACCTTTACTCGTCACAAGGTCCTGTCAAGTAGTCAAGTGGCGATGCGATGTGAGTCAGGTGTTCAAGTCCTCTATTAGTGTTGCCTGCAAGGCTCCTCCAGGACGCCGTCGCACACGCAGCGTCGGGACCAGCATGTTCCTATAAGTCCTCTGCTACACGGCCTCCCCACAAATTTGCTGTGCTTGGGTGGATCTGCATTGGATGCTCAAGGCTCTCGGGGGCCAACTTAGGCGCCCGCTTGACTCGAGGGAGGCCGCCCTAGTACCGAAGTGGCAATGCGCTGCGCCACGACGGAAGTGCGGCGCAGAGGCAGCGAGGACACACGAGTAATGTCCGGTGTGCGCTGCCGCCTTTTTGTCGGCTTCAGTGGGCGACTGCAAAGGACAACATGTGCATCTGCAGCGGTAAAGATCAACAAAAAAAAGGCAACTACAGCTGTAAAAAGGGTCAGTAGTGGGCGGCCAATCACGGGCGTTGCTCGATTCAGCTGTGCCTCGACAAGATCGTGTGTGGCTGCCGCGGTCAGCAAGACGAGCGGGGTGCTGATGTAAGTGGTGCATATGTAAAGGGCCCAGCTGAGGCTCTGCGGTGCGTCTGCGCGCTGATGTATTGCTTGGGAACGTCGGTCAAAGTGCTCGAAACGAAACAGGGCTGCCACCGGCCCTGTCTTCTATTAGATTACATGCGTACTATGCATTCAAACCCTGCGACTATGCAAACCAGGTGCGCAAAACCATCATGCTAAATATTCAAACCCTGGGTATTATAATCGAATGTCCAAAACGCCGTACGTCCCTCTCATGCCAAGTCATTGATCATCGTAAGTCATAATTCGTTTTCGTAAAGGTCGCTCTGCAGACTGTATGCCGCAAGTCATTATCTGCCGACGGGTCAGTCGTGGGTTACACAGGGTGACACCAGGACGCTTACATGCATATTCGGGCTCGGCATGCTAGGGGTCTGGCGTGCGATGCTGACCCCGACGGCAACAGTATAGCGGAGCGTCTAGTTGAGCTGACCAGATGGTGTGTCGTGATAGGCGTTCAATTTGTAAGGGCTGTGAAGCCTGTCCAATCCATGTAGGCGGATGTTCGTTGATCGTATATGCGTTCCAGGCATGCGTCCGACTCTTTTGCTCGAAGCGTCCTCAAGGTGTCGTACTTGGGGCTATCCTTGCGCCTCAGCTTCTGCCTGGGGATGTAAACTGGCGAGGGTGACGTGGCAATGGTCCAGTAGGCTGGCGTAAAGTAGCACATTGGCGAGCGTGCACGGTTTGCAGGGGAGCTGGGTGGTGATGTTGCAGGTGTTGAAGGCGTTGATGGTGCTGATGCGGAGAAACTAGCAGAGTCTGAGAAGAGAGATGGGGTGGGCGATGAGGTCACAGAGCTGGCGTGCGAAGTGACTGGTGATAGGACCATGGGCGATGCGGGCTGGAAAGGAGCAGCGTGGGTGGGTGGTCCAGGTCGGCGAACGCTTCCTTTTCCCGAGAGAGGGGACGGTCTTTTCGGGGTGGTGGCCATGACGGATGAAGCCCTCATTGGCGTCATCTTGAGTGGAATTGCCTTGGAGGGGGCGGCCATGAGTGGAGTGGTCTTGGGGGTGATTGCTTTGGATGGGGCGGCCTTGGATGGAGTTGATTTGGAGGGGGTTGGTTTGGATGGGTTTGGTTTGGAGGGAGTTGGTTTGGATGGAGTCGCTTTGGATGGAGTCGCTGTAGATGGAGTCGGCTTTGGTGGGGTAGGGTTGGCGGCAGGTATCGGTGGGGCGGGGCGGGTCGGGGGAGGAAGAAAGGGCGAGATTTTTGGTGTCACCGCCACCTTTGGTGCGTCCGTCTTGGATGGAGTCGGGCGTGTGTCGCTCAGGGTCAACGTGTCCATCTGGGGTTGCAGGTCGTCTAGGTGGGCGTCGTGTGATGGGTGGTCCTCTGGTGACGTGAGCGGGGCTTCTACGGCCGACAAGTGGGTCGGCTCTGGTGGTTGAGCATCTTCTCTACGCGACAGTGGCGAGGGTTTCCGGTCGGCAGCAGCAGCGCGGCGGACTCGCGAGGGAAGCGTGTTTCTCCTGCTGAACAGTGGCGAGGGGCTCTTGACAATGTCGGCGGTGAACTGGAAGGGCTCGGGGGGCCGCGAGGGCCGCTGGGCGCGCGAGGGCAGCGAGTTGCTCCGGCTGAAGAGCGGCTTGGGCACCAGGTCTGTCTGGGAGCCAAACTCAAACATGGGCGGGCCGCTGAGGTCGGGCGTGGTCGTGTCCGAGGGGGTTTGGGGCAGCGACGGCTTTCTGTACTGGTAGAACTCGCGGTAGGGATGGCGGCGCGGGACGGGGGGCGTTTTGCACAGGGTCAACGTCTCGTCCATCAACACGTCGAGGTCCGCCATCTTTCTTTTCATGCTCTCCGCCCGGAGGTGCCCATGCAGGTGGTGAGTGGTCCCGGCCTCGTCGTAGCGGGGGAGCGTAGCGAAACGAAACGCGGCGGGTGGTGGATGAATAAGAGAGTATGTGTTCAGGAGCGCGCAAGCGAGACGACACGGCTTGGGCTCGGGCGGCGGCGGCGGCGTGTTGGATCTAGTGCAGCTGCAAGTCAAGTGCAAGTGCAAGGCGGAGGCGGCGCAGAGGGGAGTGGCAGTGGTAGCGTGGGAATTTTAGCAGCACCGCGGCGCCGTCACCCGCCGCTCTGCTCTCCCACTCGCTCTCAGGCGACCGCCTTGGTCGGTCAAGTCCCGGTTTACGTGCGCGGCCCACGCGAGCGGCGGCGCGACGTCATTGGCCGCCCGGCGCTGGCGCTGCAAGTTGCGGTAAGGCTCGAGGGCGCCGTCGAAGGTTTGCCAGCGTGGCTGGACCGACCAGCCCTGCATCGTGATTGAATCTGCCCCACGCCTGCAACCCTCCCGAGCACTTGTTCGGCGCTTCTTGCTCTCAGGTGAGGGCCTGCCTGCATCTGCACCCCGTTGCACCCCGCTCGGCTCTGCTCTGCTGGTGCTGCTGGTGCTGCTGGTTGAGGGCGAGGGGAAGGCCATGGTGGTGGTGGTGGTGGTGGTGATGCATGGGAGACGCCCGTCCGCTCAACCAAAGCGGACAAGACGGCAGCTAGCCACCTTCCGGCCTGCCTCCCTCGCCCCCCTCGCCCAAAGGCTGCAGTCCAAGCACAAGTCTGCAGTCCACTCTGCAGTCCCATCAGGCTTTTCCCTCCGCCAGCCGCCACCATGTCATCGCCCCAAACACACACACCACCACCACTACCACTACTGCCCGCCATGACGCCTGCCATCAACATGAGGGGCAGCCCGCCGCCTGAGGTCATCGACGCCGTCTGACCGGAT
Organism: Exserohilum turcica Et28A; assembly: GCF_000359705.1. Lineage (NCBI taxonomy): Eukaryota > Fungi > Ascomycota > Dothideomycetes > Pleosporales > Pleosporaceae > Exserohilum > Exserohilum turcicum. The sequence goes on along the minus strand of NW_007360136.1, from coordinate 1,053,991 downwards.
CCCAGCTTGCGTACTGTTCGAGGCGAAGAAAGCGCTGCCTGACCAGGGACTGTTTCAGCCCGCGAATGACGCGCGTGACCAAGCAAAGACGGTGTAGACACTTGCAGCTTGTGTAGAGAAGAATATCATCGCCGCTGCGAAACATGCGTTCTCATTCCTGCGCGCTTGGACCCTCTCCCACACCTAAATCCATCCCATAGCTACATATACAAAGAAAGCAATGCGTCCCGGTCAAGACTCAGCTCCGTATTACAATCACGTACCCTTACCAAAAATAAACTAAAATCTATACCGCCCTTGCGCTCGCGGCTGAAGCAGGCATGCCGCCCTTGCCCCCCGGTCCCCTGTACATGCAGACATTAAAACATACACACACACACACACAAACACACACACACATACACACCCCTGGCATATCGTTGGGCAGGGCGCACAATAGGAAAACACCCTCTGGCCAAAGGGCCCTGGTCTCACGTTGATCAATCCACGTCACCAGAAAATGTTCGTCGTCGAAGAGTCGACTCGCGAATGTTGTTCAGTGGGATACCGAAATCGTCCTCGGCCCAATCATCCTCGTCATCTGACTCCCACGAGCAAGGGATCTTCTCAGCACGCCGGGCGCGGTACGCGCTCAAGCCAATGCCGTTGGAGATGCTCGTGGCAATACGCAGCATCATGGAGACCAGATGTGCTGGCGGCCCTAGCACAATCTCGCACGTCTTGCGCACAAGGGCATTGGTGAAGTCTTTGCCAGCGTGCTGCTTGGGCGGGCAGAACAAGTTTTGACTGGGCGGCATAGGCGAAAAGGCCCGCCGTTGCGAGGCGCCCGTAAGTCTCTTCATCCGAATCGCATCTGGTGGTGTGGGAATATCTAGGCTCACGCACCCAACGCTCTCGTCGTCGGAATCACTGACGAGCGGCGGCGTCGACGGCGCCGACGACGGTCGCACATCTGTCGACACAATCGTCGTGGCGTAGTACGCGCCCGTGGGCGTAAGGGGCGCAGAGGGGCCGGTTCCTTCTGTTGACGAAGCACGCACCGTGGCCTCTGAGATGTGGCGTCGGTGTGTTGAGCGCCCTCTGGGCTCCTCGTGCTCGGGGGAGAAGGTCGCCGCCCAGGGCTTCACCATGGCTGCAGCCGCATCGACAAACTTGGGCGAGGGGCTTCGTGGCGTGGCAGTCTCTAGTGAGTAGAAGCTATCGGCCGTCGAGGCCATGCTGGGTGCGTCCGAGACATGCCGCTCTAGCACTGGCTTGTCCGCATCCCCGGTTGGTTGAGCGGGCGGCGACTCGACAATGCTTTGCATAGGAGGCACCGATCCGGTTCTGATTGGCGCCGTGACTGAGCGCACGCCTTGAAAGATGCTTGCTCGCTCTGCCACGGAGAGCCGCCGCGGTAGCGCCTTGGGCGCGAGTGACGGCGAAGACGAAGACGGGTGGGGCGGTGGCAGCGTCCTGGCAAAGGGAACCTCTGGCGCTTCCGACACTGCTTCGCTGCTGTCAGTACAGATGCTCCGGCCGTCTTCGTCGTCGTACAAGGAAAGGGCACTGGTCTCGGAGCGTTCGGTACCAGAAGTTGAGGGCCGCGAGCCATGGTGCTCCGGCACCCACGTCCTGTCCAGCACCCACTTCTTGGCCTGGCCCGAGGGCTTCCTCTTGATCGTCTTCCGCGGCGGGCTCTTGGGCCGCTGCTGCTCTTCAATCTCGGAGCCCCGTCGGAAGGGGCACTTTGTGTGCTCATACAGCATCACCTGGGCCAGGACCGTCTTGAAGTCGGCAATCTTGTCGCGGTCCTCGTCCGTCTCGAAAGGCAGCTCGATGCGATAGTACGAATCCTGGCGAACGCGAAGCACGAAGACGGACTGGTTGTCGACGCACCAGCATTGCGAGCGGGGGAAGATGGTGTGCAGCAGGTTGCCGCTGTTGAGGAAGGAGACGTTGGACGCCGTCACACGATAGATGCGCAGGATACCTGGGGGGAAGCATTAGCAGTTGCAGGCAGCGGAGGCACAGAGACGGGGCAACATGCCGACGGCCAGCGTGCGCTCGGTGGGCGTCTTCCACGCTATGGGATGCCATGCGTCAGCCGAGCGCGAGGGCGAGGGGCGGCGGGCTGACGCGGGCGTGGTAAAGGAGAAGATCTTGCAGTCGGAGCACACAAAGAGCGTCTCGATGCCGTCGGCGCAGGCTGCAGACGCGGGCACCGAAGTGGTTCTCTTGGGGGCGCGGGCGGGGAGGGTGAAGCTTCTCCTGCTGCTGCTGCTGCCGCCGCCGCTGCCAGGGATGACAGTGACAGCGGATGGCGCGCCCTCGGGGGGCTGCTGGGATGACGCCGGCAGGGACATGGCAGGCAGGCCGACGGTCTATGCGGGCATTGGCGGCGGGGGAGGCTGCGATGGCGAGGGCCTCGTGGGTATGTACAAGACAGCGGCCGGCGCTTGTGAGGGAGAGTGAAAGCAGCGGAGGCGAGGATTTTGGGGGGGGTGTCGCGTGTGTCGAGGAGAGGGGATCTCAGCCGGGCTGAGTCGTGGCTGGACGGCCTTCTCTTACACGTCCCTGGCCTACTTGGACGACGGGAGCGCTATTGCTTAGGCTACGCGCCATGGCCCGGGCGAGGCATAAGTAAGTATATCCTGTGCTAGCATACACATGGCGCATCCAACACCACCGCCCTGCCGTGTCAACAGCGCCTGTTCCTCGGCCGCCGCGCAGTCCATCCGCTCTGCACTCGCTCTGCCCTCGGCTGCCACGGCCGCAGACATGGCGGCGCAAGAGCGCTGCAGCGGCGCCCATGGGGCCAAGGGCTGCCGACCGCGCCGCCGCCGGCCCCCGATTGCCGTACGTCATTGCTCCGCCAGTTCGCAGGCGTTCGCACACACTCGCCCCAGGCCGAGCCCACGCCCCAACCAAGTCGACGCACAAGTGCAGGCAGGCTTTGCTGGCCCGCCGCCCATCTCACCAGCCCACCGCGCTGCCCCTCCAAGAGCACCCGCACTCGCACCCGCACCCGCACCATGGACAAGCTCGACGTGTCCAACTTCGACCTCAATGCCATTCTGCGCGGCGCCCAGCTGACCCTGGTTGGCGGTACGTTGGCTGCCTACCCATCAGGGTGCTGGCCGTGAGCGACAGAGGCTCCTTCTGACCGCCGCACAGTCAACCGAGCCCTCCAGAACCCCCGCCTCTTCACCTCGACCCACTACCGCCAGGCTGCCGTCGCCGTCGCCGCCGGCATCGCCATCCGCATCATCGTCGCCATCCCGGTACGTCCCGCCGCCGCCTGGCCCTGTCGATAGCAACCAGCCCGGCTCACCTCCCCCAGATTGTCGGCGTGCGCGTGCTGCTATGGATCCTCTCGCTCTTCATCGACATGGACCATTCGCAGCTGGACGAGACGGTTGTGAATGGCCTCCATTTCCTCGAGCATTCGGTCCTGCAGGTCCCCTTCTTCCTCATGACGCTGATGCGCTACGTGACACCTACGCTAGATGAAATGTAAGCTCCATTTGCGTCTGCCTAGCCCTGGCTAACTCGCGTGTGCAGGTTCATGGACTCGCTGCGCTGGGTCGACGAGACGTACGTCCAGAAGCACAAGACCGACGACCCCCACAACCTCCGCGCCATGTACTACCCGAACCTCGAAATGTACCCCGACCACGCACCCAAGCCGCAAAAGGAGAAGAAGCCCTTCAAAGAGGCGGCTACAATCTACGCCACAAAGCAGGGCAGAAAGGCAGCCATTTCCTTGGGAGTCCTGGCCCTGTCGTACATGCCCTACGTCGGACGCTTCGTGCTGCCTGCTGCCAGTTTCTACACATTCAAGAAGTCGGTGGGCACTCAGCCAGCAGCCCTCATCTTTGCTACTTCGCTGCTGTTTCCCCGCAGGTATCTGGTCAGCTTCCTGCAGGCCTACTTTTCTTCCCGCACCCTCATGCGTGAGCTGGTATGCCCCATGTCCTATGCTGCATGCCCTAGTTGCTGACAGCCACCAGCTCGAGCCATACTTTAGCCGCGTCCGCTACACCAAAGAACAGAAGAAGCTCTGGTTCCGAGACCGAGCCGGTGTCCTCTTTGGCTTCGGCCTGGGCTTCTACGTCTTTGTCAAGATCCCGCTCGTTGGCGTCCTCATCTACGGCCTCGCAGAAGCCTCGACGGCATATCTCATCACCAAAATCACCGAGCCGCCTCTGCCGCCGGCCGAAGCCGAAAAGTTCAAGGAAGATTCGCTCCGGTGGAAGAACAAGCATGAGTTTCTCAGTCTGCCATTGCAGCACATGGATGAATACAACCTGTCCATGCACAAGCCCAAGGCCCAGTCGGAAGTGCGCCAGACTCCCAGGAAGACGTTTAGTTAGGTTGCGTGACCCCGCGGCCACCGTTACTCTGACCCAGCGGCCTTGAGCATGACAAACACGGCTTATTTTGTTGGAAACACGGCAGCTTGATTCAAATGTCCAACGCTATTGGAGAACAATTGCAACGGGCCGCTACCCTAACGGGTGCTGCATGACGACAATGGCATCCGTTCTGGATGTACCCCGCAGTGGGTCGACGCGTCCTGTTAAGGTAGGTAGCGGGAGAGCTCCCAAGGATCATCTGTAACGTAACAGCTTCATATCGTCGAGCTTATCATGGACCTTGTAGTAATGGTTGGTGGGTATGGGTGTCATGTCCCCGGCAATTAGATATGTCACAGATAACAATTGATATGCTGACGATCATGGCTTCCCCTCATCCGTCGACTTAAATCACGACTGGCTTCCCCTCATTTGCACCAAGCGCGTGTTCCTTTGCTCACTTTTTTTTGTCGCACTGCACTCATTGAAACCCTCGATTCTCACCATGGGTAAAGAAGGCATTCGATACGCGGCAAAGGTCGATCTGAACAAGCCTGCATCGGAGCAAGAATGTCTACATGTACGTGGATGTGCCCTAGACGGATGGATACACCGTTTAATACTCGTCTATTAGAACCGCTGGCACCCAGAGAACCCATCTTACGCGACAATCAAGCCCGGTGAAGTGGTCAAGATTGAATGCGTCGACTGGACCGGAGGCCAAATCGGCAACAATGACTCTGCCGACGACGTGCGCGACGTGGACCTGACCAAGATCCACTACCTGACGGGGCCCTTTGACATTGAGACTGCAGAGGCTGGCGATGTTCTTGTCGTCGAGATCCAAGACGTGCAGCCGCTCGACGAGCAGCCGTGGGGGTTTACGGGCATTTTTGCAAAGGAGAATGGTGGGGGGTTTCTGGATGAGATTTATCCCGAGCCGTGAGTTGAAGAAAGATTGTTTAGCGTGTGTATGATTGGGAAACTGACGGACTGTACATGTGTATAGAGCAAAAGCCATCTGGGACTTTGAAGGCATCTTCTGCAGTTCTCGCCATATCCCTGGTGTGAGATTCGCAGGCCTGATTCATCCTGGCAGTACGTTTTTCTCTCTCTCTCTCCTCCATAGTACTCAAAAAACAAACAAGCACATGAATCTAACTCGTCCCCCCAAAGTCCTCGGCTGCGCGCCCTCAGCCCAAGTCCTCGAAACGTGGAACAAGCGCGAAGCCGAACTCATCTCCACACACACCCATCTCCAACGCATCGTGGCGGAGCCCCCGCAACCCACCAACGTGCACGCAGGCTCTGCCCCCGCGCATCTCAAAGCGAAAATCGGACAGCAAGGCGCGCGCACCATCCCGGGCCGCCCCGAACACGGCGGCAACTGCGACATCAAGAACCTGTCTCGCGGCTCCAAAGTCTATCTGCCCGTGCACGTGTCGGGCGCCAAGTTCAGCGTGGGCGATTTACACTTTAGCCAGGGCGACGGCGAAATCTCCTTTTGCGGCGCAATTGAAATGGCGGGCGTGATTACGCTGAAATTCAGCGTCATGAAGGACGGCATGGCGCAGCTGGGGATCAAGAGCCCGATTTACATCCCGGGCCCTGTGGAGCCGCAGTTTGGACCAGGCAGGTATATTTATTTCGAGGGTTTTAGTGTGGATGAGGCGGGCAAACAGCATTATCTGGATGCCACGGTCGCGTATCGTCAGACGTGTTTGAGGGTGATTGAGTATTTGAGGCGGTTTGGTGAGTTTTTTCTCTTTTTCTCTTTCTCTTTCTCTTTCTCTTTCTCTTTCTCTTTCTCTTTTTTTCATTCTCTCTCTCTCTCTCTCTATCTTTCTTCCTCATACACATACTAACAACATCAACGTCAACAGGCTACAGCGACTACCAAATCTACCTCCTCCTCTCCTGCGCCCCTGTCCAGGGCCATGTCGCCGGCATCGTTGATATCCCCAATGCATGCACCACCATGGGCGTGCCAATGGACATTTTCGACTTTGACATTAGTCCCCATGTGCCGGCTCAGAAGCGCGATATGGGCGCTTGTGCTTATGTGACAAAGTAGTTTGTCTGTCTGTTGTAGTTTTGTTTAATTGATCGAGGGAGAGGGGTGGTGTTGTGTTTGATGTTAATACTGCTTTTTCCTTTCCTTCTTCTTTGGCTAGTTGTGTATGTATGTATGTATGTATGTATGTATGTATGTGTGGTCAGTGCAAGAAGAGGGTGGAGTGAGTCGGTTGTTATCAGTGAGCCATGATTGTTACATTCAAACTACGTTTGCAACGACACTTTGTGCATCACACCTTCACCTACTACACAATGCAGTGATTGTTGAGCTAAGATTACAGTTACTGTACCTGACTACACCATGGTCTACTCAACCATCCCAACAACACGTGTGCATTCAACACTGCGACCGATACTCGGGCGAAAGAAAGATACACATGCATCTTGTATAGTACAGCCGCATTTTGATTCCATGTTCCCCTCCACAATCCATGGCTAGCAAAATAAACCAGAACACGGCATGCTTCTGCTGCAATCGTGACTCAATGAACACGGCTCAGCTACCCACAGTCAACCATAACTCACCCGATCCAGATCCGAAATGTAGCTGGCATACATCGAATATTGTCAGGAGACTCGACCATGACTGTGAGTGAGCACTGCGGCGGAAGAGCACCACATCAAAACCTGGTACCGAGCGGGCCGATGTAGGGATGTCTTGATCCGATGCATGGAATAGCATAAGCTCCTCTCGGCGTAGCTGAGCAATGGGGCTACTCAGCTGTGTTGATTTAAAGTTGCGCAATCGCTTCCTGCGACACACGCTGATTTGCCGTCGGCCAATGGTACAAGGCCCATACTCACAAAGCAGACTCGTGGGCAGCAAGTAGTCGTATCCTTGGAACCGCCAGTCAGGCAAATTTGTGCGAAACAGACGTGGGTTGCTTCGTTTGCTCAGCTATGACGAGTTCAATGCCATGATCGGCGCGCCTAAAGGAGCCAAAGGAGCCACTGTAGCGATCCGCTGGGTGTTGGGGTGTAGCGTTACACAAACACAAATGTGTGGGGTGCTTGATGCTCATGCCCAATCTTCAAGCAGACTGAGCAACGAGGCGGCATAGGGGTTTCAGCCTGAAGGGTCTCGTGCTCTAGTGAAGATGCATGCGAGCAATAGGACCAGCGGTTTCCTGTGGCCATGGTGTATGGGATAGATTGCTGGACGCCATCAAGATTGGAAAGTAAGAGCGTGAACGAATCATTTGCAAAAATGGACAAGGTCCAAGAGACGTGTAAATGCAATGACTAATTCCTTGTCCGAAAAGAGAAGGAAGGCAGACGCATGATGGTAAACATGATGTATTGAACCAACTATGGTCAATGCACGGCGGTTCCCCATACCAGCGTCGTAAAGGATGCAGCTTGTAATCGAGTCGATTAGCTCTTGTATGCAAAGGCTGAGTCGAAGGTGGCATGGGATGCAGGCTGGCTGGCACCAAGAGCGGCAGCGATGCACTGACATATAGGCCGCGGGTATAGGCATGTCATGCCGGTTTCTCTACAAGACTTTGTCGGCGGCCGAGACTGAAGTTTATTAGTAGCTAGGCATGGGGGTGACGAGTCAAGACGTCTCACCGTTTAGTCCAGTATTGTCGGGCTCTACATGGGCGGCCTTGACGGTACCGTTGTCGATCACAAGGGCATATCGCTTCGAACGGTCGCCGCCAAAGATGGAGGCGCCGTCAAACGACAGATCCAGGGCTTTTGTGAAGCCAAGGCTGGGGTCTCCAAGGAAGCGAATCTGGTCGTGTCAATACCGGGTCGTCGGATAAAGGCTACGGGACGACTTACGCCGCTCTGGCCGGATGGGTCGAGGGCCTTGCCCCAAGCTTTCATACTAGGAAGGGTCAGTGCCAGGAGCCGCTAATTGACCACGAGATGTGGCGTCTGGCCGAGGGTGCAGGTGAGGTGTTTGCATGCATGAATGTGAGCAGCGTCTTGTGCATCTTGTGCTGGTGACGTACGCGCCAAACAGAACACGGCCGGCAGCGTATTGCCGAGACGGGGGGGCAGAAACCTACACAAACGGGTCGTTGACGGAAACAACAAAGACCTTGCCGGCATGCTTGAGCTTGGGGGAGTTGATGTAGCCGGGAATATGGCTCTCCGAGCAGGCGGGGGAGAAGGCAGCGGGGACGCCTGGGGGGGGAGCAGATGATGTCAGGCGCATTGCGGTTTCACAGCGGCGGGCAGCGTCGTGGGCTTACCGACGATGATGCCTTTGCCTGTCAGTTCTTTGGCGAGGTTGACCTTGTTGCCGGGCGATCCCTCAACAAGGTCGACGTCGGGGAGCTTGTCGCCGACCTTGACGAGGGCAGGGGCAGAGGCATGGAAGAGACGGTGGCGGGCTTGGGGGCGCGCCAGAGGCAGGCGGCGGGCGGCGGCCGAGAGCATGATGTGATGGGAGGCAGAGCAGAGCAGGAGCAATTGAGAGGGGCGCGAGGGCAGAGCACGTGTGTCGAGTGGTGTAGGTGGAAGAGGAGGTGGTGGTGGAGGTGGTGGAGGTGGTGAAGGTGGGGTGGGGGTGAGGGCGCGCGGGCGGCGGGCGAGGGCAGGCGCGGCCCCGTGCGCGGCTTCGTCGCCGTGGCCGGCGTGTTTTCCCCGTGCGCGTACAGGCCGGGTGGGAGAGTGTGTGAGTGCGTCGGTAGATAAACATCGTGTGCATGTATCGCAGCTATGTGGGCGGGCGTCAGTGGATGCAGCGGTGCGTGGCAGCAGCGGTGGCAGCACTCTGCGATGGCGGATGGCAAGCCGGGGCCCACGGCGGCGCTAGTGCGTGTGTACGTGTGTGGGTGTGTGTGCAGGCTGGGTGAGATGCCGATCGTGCCTTGTGCTGGTCATGGGCCGTCACCGTCAACGGCGTAGCGAGCGGAGTCGCCCATGTCAAGAGGCCCGCGAGAGCCATGGCGCTGCTCGAGTCGCCCAGCACCACCACCACCACCACCACGCCCAACACCACGCCCGGCTGGCCACACTAGCCCGACGCCGCCTGCTGCTGCTACAGGCACAGGCACAGGCACAACCACAACCACAACCTCACCCACACCCACGCCCGCTGCCCTCGTCGCACCCGCGTACCAAGGCACTCTCACACGCCTGGATAGTATAAAAAAGCACACGGCCCTCTCGTATCCGCACCCCCCTCCATCCCTGCCCTGCTCGCTCGGCACGCCCGCTTGGCTCCCCTAGCCCCATGCCCGACTGCAATCCTCTCAAGGCCGGGTTAACCTGCTTTAGGCCCGTTTAGCTCAGAAGCCACGAGCGGTGCCCATGTCTCCCTGCCTCTTACACCTGAAGGCCCAGATCTCGTCCACTCAGCGAGCAGCGGTTGCAGCGGTTGCAGCGAGCGAGGGCAAGAACATACCCCAGGGCCATAGGGCGACTGGCCGTTTTCTTCATTGTTGTGGCGCACTTTGTGGAAATCGTACTTGTTGAGCTGGCGGACAAAACTGGCAAAATTGCTGTGCTTGAAGTGCTTGGGGAGGATGTGCTTTGTGAATTTTTCATTCTAGCTTGGAGTCAACATGGCTGCATCGACGAGGGCAGGCGGCAGGCGCATACTTCCAGGACGACAAAGCTGTCGCCGTCGTTTCCCCAGCGCACCACGCTTTCGTCGCTGGGGTTCTCAAGCATCCTAGAGGGGAGGGGGGCGTCAGCACGCCCGGGACCTGCGTGTTGGGTGCAGGCGCGTCAACCTACTTGTACAGCTTGCGCACAAAGTCGCTCGAGTTGTTGGAGCCGCCTCCACTTCCCTGGCTGGGATCCATGATGGCGGGCTGGTCGCAAAGACGGCCGGGGGCAGCAGGCGTGGGTGCCAGTGGCAGCGGAAGCGCGACAGCAAGCGAATGGTCGCGTCGAGAGTCGAGGGGGCGGAGCGGGAGTGGTGGTGGTTGTGGGCGTGGGAGGCGAGGCCCTGGCCACGGGCTGGTCGCAATTGGGGGGCGGCGAAATGTCGAATGGCAGGGCGGGACAGGGCGCGAAGGTCAGGGTGCGCGGCGGCACGGGCGAAGAGGGTTTTGGGGGGGGGGGGATCGTGGTGCTTGGCGGAGGAGAGGCGTGGTGAAAGGGCGATGACGAAATCAGCCAAAACGGGCGCGCCGTGTCGCAGGAGGGCGGAGGGCGGAGGGCGATGCAGCGGCCCAAGTTGGCGCACGGATGGCTGACCAACACCACGCAGGCCTGGGAGTTCAAGCACCCCGATTTCAAAATGAACAACAAGGATGCTCTCGACAACATCCGTCGAAAGGCCCCTGCGCCGCGAAAACCAAACCAAGCCACCGCCGAGGACTTTGCGCCGTCGCAACAGATGGACATGGTCAGCGGACAGCTCATGGCCACGCAAGCCCAGCTGCACCAGCTCGAGGGCCGGTACAATGAGCTCAACATTCACCACTCAATGCTCCTGCAGGAAGTCATTGGCCTGCAAAAGACCGTCGTCAACCACGAGCATGTCATGCAGCAGATCATGACCTTTTTGCACGGCGTAGATGCGACGCAGAGAAGGAACAGCAAGCTCGTCTTTTCCAATGGCGCTGAGCCCCAGAACGGCAACATGGACCCACCCTCAACCAACGACGACGACAACCCTGCCTCGCCCCTGCAGCACGCTTCCAAGCTTCTCAGCGAAACAAACGCCGATGCCATGTTGAATCCTCGGAACCTCGAGCACATGAACGAAATCACCATGCGAATGAACGGTACCTTGACAACTCCACCACCAGACTTTTCTCGAGCCCAGGTGCGGCCCACCAGCCGCGGCCCGCCATCGGCAACCTCGACAACCTCTATGCGCCTCGACAACCTGGACAACCTCGTGTACCCCGTCGGATCCTCCAACGGCATAGACCCCATGTACAGCGAACACATCAACAACATTCCCTACGCTGCCCCGCCGAAAGCAGTCGAGGCAAGCGAGCCCAAAATGCCCGAAGGGAAAAAGAAGAATGCTTTCCCTGACCCAGGCTGGATTAGGCCACCGCAAATCCTGCTTGTCGAGGACGATCCCACATGCCGTCGTATCGGAAGCAAGTTCCTGTACGCTTTCCACTGCTCTATCGATAGCGCTGTAAGTCAATTTGCTCTGCCCTGCAATCATCTGTACTGACCCAATCTAGCTGGATGGTCTGGAAGCAGTCAATAAGATGAATGCTGGCTCCAAATACGACTTGGTTTTGATGGACATCATTATGCCAAACCTTGATGGTGTTTCTGCATGCCACTTGATCCGCCAATTCGACACCACACCCATTGTCGCCATGACTTCCAATATCCGCAGTGACGACATTTCAATGTACTTCCAGCATGGTAAGACAGTCCTGGTAGTCTGCTGATATTGTACTAACAAGCCTAGGCATGAACGATGTTCTTCCCAAGCCATTCACCAAGGAAGGCTTGCTGCATATGCTAGAAAAGCACCTTGTCCATCTGAAAAAGCCCACAGCCCAAGCCGACGGGTCCATGGTGGCGCCTCAGCCTGTGCAAATAGCCCGTCAATTGGTGCTCAAGGAAGAAGAATCGCCTGGGAAGTCACCACAGACCGTCAGCAACTGGAATTCGCCTAACCAAATACCGGGTGTATCTCCAGTGGGTGGTGCAGTCCCGGATGACTTTGCACAGGCCATGCGAGGCCAGCCAGTGCAACACCCTACTTCATATGCAGTGAATCCCATGCAAGGCAATATGGGATACACTACTTCGCCTCATTTGCAGATGACACCACAACAGCAACAACAGGCACAGCAACAGGCACAGCAACAAGCTCAGCAACAAGCTCAGCAACAAGCTCAGCAGCAAGCTCAGCAGCAAGCTCAACAGCAAGCTCAACAACAGCAACAGCAACAGCAGTTACAAAGCGGTCATCGCAGACAGGTCTCTGAGATGACTGGCGGCGATGACTTGAACAACCCCTCAAAGCGCCAGCAAATGTATCCTCCTCAGATCCCACAACAAATGGGATCTATGCAACCGCGATCACATTGATGATCGACATGATGGATGGTTCTGCAATTGAATTGAAGACAAAGGATTACAGGCGGTACACACCGGCCGTTGGCTCAAGGCTAACAGACATCAACTATGGATTGGATTGCTGCAATAAACAAAAACAGCTCTGTAGAAGCTGGAAATACGTTCCCATGGTCGGAAGATCATTTGTCGTGGCTGGGCCCCGGACGCTTGGTAGTAGAACGCAAGGATGCAATGTCTGAAAACTTATTTGCTGTCAGGGAGGGCATCAAGGCCTAATGGTTCTCGGCGTTCAAGGTTGTAGAGTGGTTTAGGTACGGGTTGTGTTGTAGTGCGCAAAAAGATTGGAGAGGCGGGCCAGGCGTGTGTATTGGAGCCGGTGGTGGGGTCGGACTTGCTATTACCTCCCAAAAGCTCCCCCCCCCCCCAGCCTACCACGACCGCTGAGTCACAGGTTCAAAACCAGGGAACCACCACGCAAAACCAGCACCCCGGGTCCCGCGTCTCGTCGCGGATCCTCTAGCGGGATGGCTCTGCGGGTAAGCCGCTGCAACAGGGCGCATGAATCTCGAACATGCTCGTGCGCGGCATTCTGGCCTGGCTGTGAAGGTCTGGACCGCCAGGGTCAGCATTAACTTGGAAATGCTTATTGCGACGACACTCAGGCTCCCAAGAACACGCAGCTTTGCCCATTTCATGACCACCGAATGCAACTTGACCCCAAGGCCTTGCATATGATCCGCAGCCGCTGGCTGAGGCTTTGGTAGCGAAACATGTCTTGTGCGGCTCCAAACCAACCCTGACAGCCATACGCCCTGTCGTACAAAAACTGCACCCGATTCAGACAATTACAAAAAAAGAAACGTGCCTCTTTCGTAGCCCCATTGCCCGGAGCAAAATAAAGTGCAAATTGTTTATCTAGCAAGTAGGGTATTTCCTAGCAAATGTCCCGCCCAGGCAACATGCCACCAAAAGGGAAGAAGGCGCAGGACAGGGGCAAGTCGGGCGAGGAGGAGCGTGACGAGCCGCTGCAGGCCGTGGTACGTCCCGCAATGCATCCATTGCCGCCCCCCCAATGTAGCTAACTTTGTAGATTCTCGCAGACCCATTCGAGACACGCTTCAGCCCCTTCACACTCGAGCACCCCAGAGTACGCGTGCCCAGACAGACACCACTCGCATACTGACACTTGCTAGTGTCTTCTGCCCCTCGCCAACACCCCGCTTATCGAGTACACGTTCGAGTTCCTCGCCAACGCCGGCGTAGAAGAAGTCTTTGTATATTGCGGCGCACACCGGGAACAGGTCGAGGACTACGTACAGGCCTCCAAATGGTCTTCCAAGTCGTCGCCCTTTTCAAAACTAGACCTCATCCAGTCGACATCGCACTCAATCGGAGATGCGATGCGCGACCTGGACAGCAGGGGCCTGCTAGTCGGTGACTTCCTCTTGGTGTATGGCGACGTGGTCAGCAATCTGCCGCTGGAGTCTGCGCTCGCAGCGCACCGGGCGCGGCGAGCCAAGGACAAGAATGCCATCATGACCATGGTGCTGCGTGAGGCGGGCACAAATCACAGGACCAAGGCTCAAGAAACTAGCCCCGTCTTTGTTATTGACCCACGCAAAGACCGATGCTTACACTTTGAACACATGCCCAACCGCGACCAGACGCACCATCTCTCCATCGACCCCGAAATCCTTTCGACCCACCAGGAAATCGAGGTTCGCCAGGATCTGATAGACTGCGGTATTGACATTTGCACACCCGACGTGCTGGCCTTGTGGAGCGACAACTTTGATTTCCAAGCGCCCCGCAAGGGCTTCCTACATAGCGTGTTGAAAGACTATGAGCTCAACGGCAAGACGTTCCACACACATATCATATCAGACCATTACGCGGCAAGAGTACGGAATCTCCACGCTTACGACGCGGTCAGCAAGGATATCGTCTCACGCTGGGCATATCCACTATGTCCAGACAGCAATCTGGTCCAAGGGCAGTCCTACCGGCTGCAAAAGCGCAATGCGTACAAAGAGGAGGGTGTCATTCTTGCCCGCGATTGCATTGTGGGGCCCAGAACAGTTATTGGACGAGGCACCAGTGTAGGCGACAAGAGTGTCATTACGAACAGCATCATTGGAAGGCACTGCCAGATTGGCCGCAATGTCAAGATTGATGGGGCGTACATCTGGGACTACGCGAGCATAGGAGACGGCAGCACCGTGACCAAGGCAATTGTCGCCAACGAAGCGACGATAGGGCGACGGTGTACCATAGAGGCCGGTGCGCTGATTTCGTACGGAGTTAGCATTGGTGAAGACATGACCATCCAGGGAGAACATCGAATCACAAGAACAAGACGAAGGCGAGAGGAAGGCGAGGAAGTCGTCCGAGGTGACCCGGATCCTACGATTGTTGGTGAAAAGGGCAACGGGTTCGAGTTCTACGATTCCGACGAGGATGATGAGGACGAAATTGTTGAGGGTCTTGTGATCAGGGGACCGAGTAAGTTGAATTGACACAATCATGGCGCTTGTGCTAACAAACTAGTGTACAACTTGTCAAACGAGTCAATATCCACGCTAAACTCGGATTCAGAAGCGGACGAATACGACATGGAGCGCCGCGAGAGATCAGCAACGAGCAGTTTCCTTTCGGTTGGCTCTGGAGACAGCCAGCACGCAGCAAACTTTGACCATGATGCCTCGGCCAGTATCTACGATTCGCTAGTCGAGGGCCATGAATCCGCCAACATCCAGCTGGAGCTTACGGCACTTCGTATGAGCACCAACGCCTCGGACCACCAGGTCAGGCGTGCGGTCGTGACTAGTTTCGTCAAGCGTGTGACTCAACTCATCAAGTCGGGTGAGGCGGTTAAGAGCGCCGTCGCACAGGTCTTTGGGCAGCACAAGGAGCTCATTGACCGGTCCATCTTCGACAAGAACGCCCAAGACAAGGCTGACCAGGTCGACTTTTTGCTCTTGCTTCAAGCAGACCTCAGCAACAAGGAGAATGGTGACAGCATCCTGCTCAGTGCAACGACCAAGCTGGTTGAGCTGGACTCTATCGAAGAGGAGGGCATGGTGCAATGGTGGGAAGGCGAGAAGAGCACCGAGAACGCGGACATGGCCAAGGTGCGCGAGAAGACAAAATCGCTCATCGATTTCCTACAGCAGGAGAGCGAAGAGGAGAGCGAGGAAGAGGAGGATGACGAGAGTGAAGAGGATGACTAGACGAGTGTTTTGTTGAGCGGTTTCACTCGATGCTTGCCAAGGCGGGATAGCATTGCACAAGCGGGTTGCTTTTTTAGCCATTAGTGGAGCAGATGCAGCGAAGCAGTTTGCAAAGAAGTTTATCCTTTGTGCGGTTCTCCCCCAACTTTGACAGGGTGGAAAACCAATATGGAATGACATCGTCATTCTGCGCCTGTCAAGCCACAGCATGGCACAGAGCAGTACCTCTTGTCGCGTTCTTTTCTTCTTCTTTTTATTCTCTCTTTTTTTTGCCTTTGACTGCCTGGATTCGCGAACGAGTCGTGGTGAAACGCAAAGGCAGATGCTGCTGGAGTACATGAAAAAGGCCAACGAAGGGGGCGTTTCAGCGAGGCGTGTCTTTGGGCGCACGTGGTTGCGAGAGGCGCGGGTTGCGTGTGAAAGGGGATTGCGTAAAGAGGGCCTCCAAAGGCAGAACCATGGTAGCTAGAAGAAGCGCTACTGCAGGAGTCACAGGCTGCAGGTGATGGAGAGAGAAAAAAGGGGGGTGGGCTGCTAGAGGGCCAGAGGTCGTGTGAGCCGGTGTTTGCCTGGATGGTGGCGCGCCACATGGAAGCGCGGCGAAGGTCGGGAGAGGCGCGCGCTGTGCTGCCGCCGCCGCCGCCGATGCTGCTGCTGCCTCTGCCCCATGCCTCTCTGCCTCTCTTTACGTCAGCCCCCGACGCTACACCCCGGGCCAACCATCGCCTGAGCTGCCCGCAGCCCAAGACCACTGCCTTCGACTTTCGACCCCCCAATCCTCGCCCTTCCTTCACCTGCCTCGCTGACCAATAACCCTTGTCGTCTGCCTCGCCTGTCCCGCCTGTCCCGCCACGCTGTCCGCGCCCCAGGCCTTATCAGCCCTCTTTCCCCAGTCACGCCCTGCCGCAGCCTAGTGTTCCGTCATCAGGCGGGACACCCTCACCCAAGACGCCTTCCACCACCATTCGCAAGCGGAAGGCTGACGAGGCCAACTACCTCAGTCCCGCAGAAGAGCCTCCCCACAAGAAGTCGCAGCCCCCGCCTGTTGTTCCTCTCCCTCACTCCCCCGCTACCGACGTCGGCAAGATGGATTCCGACGACGACTTCAACAGCTCCATGAGCGGCGATGACTTTGACGACCAGGACAGCGACATGGGTCTGGAAGATGGTGCGTCCACGATGCCGCCCTGCTGCTTGTTTGCACCGCCCGACTGACTGACTGACTGCTGCCAGACTCCGACTTCGACATGGAACAAGATGACGTGGGCTTCGAGACACAGGACAAAGACATCAAGCCAACCAAGCAGGCATATGAGGTGGACTTCAAGGTGTTCGACCCGACGCAAATCCAGGCACAGCAAGATAAGCAGGTCGGTGAGGTGTCGAGCATCCTCGGCCAGCCGCCCGAAGCCACCGCCATCCTCCTCCGACACCTGCGCTGGAACAAGGAGCGCTTGATCGACCAATACATGGAGAAGATGGATGAGGTCTTGGAGACGGCAGGACTTTGCCAAGACTCGACCACCAACCCACCCAAGATTCAAAAGCTCCCGGGCTTCGTCTGCGACATCTGCTGTGACGACAACCCGAATATGGACACGTTCGCCATGAAGTGCGGACATCGCTTCTGCCTGACGTGCTACAGGCAGTATCTTGGCACCAAAATCCAAGATGAGGGTGAGGCGGCCAGGATACGATGTCCGGGTGAGGGCTGCACCCGAATAGTCGACTCCAAGTCGCTAGACCTTCTTGTTACAGCCGACCTTCATGAAAGGTATGTTGATCACCGCCCTACTTTCCCCTGCACTCGGCTCACACGTACAGATATCACACCCTCCTCACACGAACCTACGTCGACGACAAAGAGAACCTGAAATGGTGCCCCGCTCCCGACTGTAAATACGCTATTGAATGCCCGGTGAAGAGCAAGGAGCTTACAAGGATTGTACCTACCGTACACTGCAATTGTGGACACGCCTTTTGCTTTGGCTGTACGTTGAACAACCACCAGCCTGCACCCTGCGCTCTGGTCAAGAAATGGGTCAAGAAGTGCGAGGACGATTCAGAGACGGCCAACTGGATATCCGCCAATACCAAGGAATGCCCCAACTGCAACTCGACGATTGAGAAGAATGGTGGTTGCAACCACATGACATGTCGAAAGTGTCGCAACGAGTTCTGCTGGATGTGCATGGGCAAGTGGTCAGAGCACGGCACCAGCTGGTACAACTGCAACCGCTTCGAAGAAAAGAGTGGATCCGAGGCACGCGATGCGCAGGCCAAGTCTCGACAGTCGCTCGAGCGATATCTTCACTACTACAACCGCTTTGCGAACCACGAACAGTCGGCAAAGCTAGACAAGGATCTCTATCTCAAGACTGAGAAGAAGATGCAGCAACTCCAGAATACTTCGGGCATGTCGTGGATTGAAGTGCAGTTCTTGGACCAAGCGTCGCAAGCACTTCAGCAGTGTCGACAGGTGCTTAAGTGGACCTATGCCTTTGCCTACTATCTTGCGCGAAACAACCTCACAGATATTTTTGAAGACAACCAGAAGGACTTGGAGATGGCTGTCGAAAACCTGAGTGAGATGTTCG
Organism: Exserohilum turcica Et28A; assembly: GCF_000359705.1. Lineage (NCBI taxonomy): Eukaryota > Fungi > Ascomycota > Dothideomycetes > Pleosporales > Pleosporaceae > Exserohilum > Exserohilum turcicum. The sequence continues at coordinate 1,035,787 of NW_007360136.1, read as the reverse complement.
AGAAGCCAATTGACCAGTTGAAAGACTTGAAGGTCGACATTCTCGACAAAACATCGTACTGCACAAAACGCCGCATAATCCTCCTGAACGACACAGCCGAGAACCTCAAGCTTGGTAAGTGATTGAGCCTACAAGGGCTTGGACGGTGTTGAATTGCTGCTAACCGGCTATTAGGCAACTGGAAGTTCAATGTGGACCTAGCGTAGAACGCCATAGGAACATGGAGGTTGACACGCACGACATGATGGCCCACGCTAGTAACTCACGGTCGTAGCCTGCAAGAAACCAAGATGCACACAACATGCATCACGCTCGACACTGTGTCGCGTACGTTTGAGGGAGAGGAAGGCATCTAGTAGCATGGGTATTACGAAGCAGGCTGGCCGAAAAATCCATCGACTGGAAAGATATATGTCTCATGCATGGTTATCTCCCCAACGTGGTATATTGCATACTTAGTGTAACTGGCGCTTAAGGTGTGGCGTTTTATCCAGCATGGAGTTGTACTATCAGATAGGTATCAGCGGTTCAGCGGGCTAGGCTTAGCATTGTCAATTTTCTCTACTTTTCTGTTCTACTTTGTCTTCTTACACCTTGCCTTCCTGAATGCAGTCATGTGTTATGTGAATCACTATGCGTATGTTGCCTGCATGGGATGGACCTAATCAACGCTTGTGCGACGTCAAGTGGGGGCTTATGTCACTTTCGATCTGCTATTATCGATTGAAAATCTATTTCCCTATTTGTTCCACGTAGAATGCTGCACGCATCCATACGCTGCACCAAAATTAACATTCTACCAGATTATGATAGACCAGTAATAGTACATTCACCACACTCACACACATCTACTCCCAGCGTCTCTCTACCCTTTCCTATACGTCACCAACAGCACAATGGCCACGACCTGGGGTATAATACCAAAAAGAAGAATAGCCCAATACAGCACAACAGCCCGGCTTCCCCTCGTCGACCCAATGTACAGCGCAGTCCCCAGCTGCAGCGGCAACGGTATAAGAATCATAATGTCTCTCGCCAGCATGACGGCGCTCGTAACCGACGCCCCGATACACACCAGCATACCCAGAATAGACCACTTGTGTCTGTTGAGCCACGTGGGGACGCCGCCCCATTCCCGGGCTGCCTCGCCGTGGGAGAGCAGTGGCGCTGCATACGAAATCGAGCCGCCGCGTAACTCGACGGTGACGCGGTGCCGCAGCGCTTCTTCGGTAAACGCAGGAGTAGTTTGCACGCTCGTCGTACTAGCAGTAGTAGTGACGTCGCCCTTGGCCTTTCCCTCATAAGTATCAGTATGAGTATCATGCACACCCTGGCTGCGCATGGCATCCGCCAGCTCCAGCACCGCAACATGGTCGCCCGCCACATGCGTCCTGCCGCGCCGCTTCATGGTGCTGTGTGCACTCAGCCACATGGCGTATATCCCTACCGACCAGACCACACTCAGAACCAGCACGACGAACAGCTGCACAAAGGCAAAGCCCCACTGGTAATTCGGAACCGCCTGGCACGTGCCCCGCTCTGATATGGCGGCGCGCGTGTACGTCGTGTTGGCGTAGGCCCAGCGGAGCTGTGCGACATCTGCGAATGCAGGCTTTGTTGTTGTTGTTGCTGCTGTGTTTTGCTTGGGCGTCAGGAGGAGTGCGTTGGTGGATGCGTCGGATGAGAGGTAGAAAGTGGAGATGTTGAGGACCGGGGGTGCGAGATCAATGCCCATGAAGGTTGAGTTGACGTTGGATTTCCCATTGAGACCGTACTTGCTGACGTCTGGGTTTGGAGGGTTAGCTTAGCCTGAGGGAGCAATTCTTTTTTTTTGGTGAGAGAGATTAGGAGTGAAACGTACAGCTTGATACGTTGGATTGCACGTAGCAGTCTTCGGCTTGGTATCCTGGAGCACGCGTACTGAAGCATTTGGTGGTTCCGATGCTCGTCTTGAATACGGTGGGCTGGCCTGAAGAAAAAGCTGGTGATGGAACTGTTAGCTTTTTTTTTCTTTCTCTTTTTGCGTCTTTGTGTTATGGGGGGAAAACAAGCCCTCGTTCAAACGTACCATCTGGAACCGCAGAATCCGTCACGAGATAGTCGCCCCCCTGCCCGATTCTCTCGCCGTCGTGGATGACGAAAAACGCATAGTCCATGGAGGCGAATGGCACAAGGTTGCCGTTGGTCGTGTTGACAAACGCAACGACGTTGGCTTTGTACCCGGCCATGGCGCCAGCGAGCGTGGGATAAATCAGCGTAAACACCATGGCGTAGATCATAAACACCATGGCCAGTTTCGAATGCAATCCATGGCGAGTGCAAAAATCCATGACCAGGTGGGGAATCGCCTTTGGCACAGAGGTTCGCATGAAAATGGCGCGGTACGTTCTGAAGGTGACGGGCGTAACTTCCATGGATGTTGTGACATAGTTTGCGAAAACGCACCATGATGTGTACACGAGGATAGCTTGGCCTACGCGTCCAACTACCTTTTTTCAGGGGGGGGGGTTCGTTAGTTTAGTTTCGTAGAGGTGCTTCCCGCCCGTCAGTGGACAGTGAGTGGACTTGTCAAACGTACAATGCCCCATGCTACATCGATAACTTTTGCTTGCGTAAACGTCAACGGCCCGTACGCCAACGTAATCTCGGAGAAGCCTGAGCGAGAGAAATAGCGGTATGACGAAGGATCTACCGAAAAGGATCCATCGGGAAGACAAGCTCGATAGTCACCGAGATATAGCCTGCCGGTCGAACTCAATGTGCTGAGCCCGTACAGTAGCCCGCCGAACCAGATTGTGGCGAGCAACCAGATTCCACAGCCTTTCCAGCGTTTGCGGAAATCAATGGCTGCTTGCCGGTGACTGCGGCGCCATGCGTTGGGCGAGCGTGTTGCTTTTGCGCTGGCGGCAAACGGGTCGGATGCTGTGTCGTTGGACTCCAGTGCTGGTGACTGGAACGTCATGGTGTGTGGCCAGGGAGCGAAGGCTATTTTGATTGGTTTGGGCGTGAAACAGTACCAGAAGAAAAGGGTGTTCTGGCTATAAGAAGATCAAGGGGAAAGGCAGTTCATATCTAACTTACCACGTCGTTGAAAAGAAATCAAACAGCGTTAGTCCCCGTGCAGCTGGATGAAATGTCTGCATTTCTTGTCAGGAGGTGTGGGTGAGATTTTAGTGGTATTTCGTGCCCTTGGGGTTGTAGGGGCCAAGTTAGGCGTCCCAGTCTATCTTCCAACGGCTAGTGCACAAGTGGCGATTATCCAGCTGTGTTCATAGCCGGTTTCCAAGGCTGTCTGGAGGAGCTCATTTAGCCAACGGTACAGATACGCACGGTGCTTGAAAACATGGGTCTGCTCTTGTGGCTAGCCCCTGGCCCGTAAGTTGCACCAGCGAGACATAGCCACAGTTGTTGTGAGGCTGAGCAAGTGTAGTAGGACAGTGCCCAGCACGTCCAGCGGGGACGTACTGCGATGGGATTACAGGCTGTGATTATTCCTGTATCGTCGGCACGCAGTTTATTCTTAACAAAAAGCCGTATCGTAGATGCACCTTTACTGTTGAATGTAGATGTACTATAGATACAGCTTGGGCGTGGTGAGTAATACCCTTTAGGTCTAGCTTTATCCTAAAGCAGTAAAAAATAGGGCAACAGGCTCTTTACCATGCACCGATCACGTAACAGCTTGCTGTCACGTAGTTCATCTTACTTTGAACTATGCTGCTTTTAAAGAAGGTTCGCCCTAAAGAGATATAGAACACAATGCTTGGGCTGTAATCACCGCGTACTTGTACAGTTTGTACCGAAGGTAACGCACCCCCACAGTAGTCTGAATACGGCATGCACGTTGGACACACTGGCAGGGGGCAGGGTGCTAGGTATGCATTAGTTGGCCTGGACCTTTGCCAGGCTGTGAGCACCTTGGTGGTAAGTAATGCTATTGGGTAGAACTGCCGGCTTTATTTCGGAGCGGTTCAAGACTGTGGCGCTGGCCTCGTTAAGTTTTTTTTAATAGCACATGTGTGATATAGTGCTGTATACCAAGGGTCAAGGGTCTCAGCTGTTAACATGCTTAGCCTCATTTGACAGGATGCGAAAGTAAAACATCTATAAATGGCGTCCGTCTCGTCACTATGCCCTCTGCTCCCACTTCTTGACATTGATTATCGACATGAGCGAGCTTGGTTTTCAAAAGTCCTGGAGACACAAACTCAGCTGGCCACTCCGCGCACCTTCTCCTTCACGCCCAGCTTTACAAGTAGCCGAAAATTATGATGTGCACGCTCTCAGGGCACTATTCAGGTAAAAACTTAAGCAATACTGCGCCGATTTCTATAGGCATGAGATGCTCGCCATAGTTACGGAAGGTGCTTCTACCACGACTCCCGATGGAGACACTGGACTGGGAAACTGGGTCTGGGGTACATTGCCTTCTCATTGCAGGCCCCAAAAGCAGCTATACATTGATTGTTTCTTGCAGAAACATTCAGAGCTCATGTATGAACTCCTAGCGGGAATGAGAGCAACGAGGATTGAGTGAACTGGAGAAACTAGCGATACAGCCACGTCGCAGAATTTCGTTCACTCATTGCTACAATACAACATACTCCCTACGCGAATACAGTCTTGTTATAGTACTGTATATCTATAACATAGCCATGTCATCCTGTAGACGTAGGTAGCCAAAAGCTGTCCTGCATAAAGGGTCTTAAATCCACAATCAGGTAGCAATAGTTCCAAGCACTTCATACTGTCCTAGTACAAGGTTACGTTCTATTTACTGTCTCCTCCGTCTGCCATACCCTGCAATTCTATATACGATCCAAAGACTTGGTTGACCTAACATTGTATAGCGTTTTGGCTTGGCATCCTATACATATTCTATGGTGAAGAAATATAAGGGAATCTATGTACATACTGTAATGATGGCTCCATTGCAGACCAAGTTAACAGTCTAAAGAATATACATTGTTCTCTGGCGCAGTCCCAACAGAGCATGGAGCGCCTACGGCAGTATTGCCCTACAGAAAGTGCACGTTAGTAAAAGCATGATTATTCTCGATTAATTGAAATCGATGCTTACATTTCTACAAAGCCAAGTGCCTTGTTGAATAATGTCGCAAAATCTGCGGCCCCTGGATACAATTACTGTGCCCTGATTCATGGGTTAGTATACGTGATCTGTTACAGGCGAGGATTTGTAGTGCAGTACGTGGTATGGTGGGACCTCATTTTGGGCACTTGAGAGTGCGAAAAGAGTAGTGAGGACCAGTGAGGATAGCGAGAGCTTCATCGTGTTTACTTGATGAGAAATCGGGTGGTTTAAAAGTAAGAAATCTTGCAGGAAATTGTGTTGTTGTCTTTGCTCAAGAGTGATGGAACTTGTGTCGAGGAACCTGTGGCAGTACCTCTTGTCGGGTATTTGTACGATTATTCGTAGCTGCAAAACCCATAACAATTTAGGCTAGCAAATAGAAAGAGCATAGTAAGCACTATTGATAACAGAGTCTTTTAGGAAGGGTTGTAGCGAACTAGTTAGATATTGCTATGTTACTGGTAAAGCGGCATCTCTAACCACAAGTAACAGATCAGGTGATCCTTTGAAGGACTCTGCTTAGAGAGCTCGCGCAAGGGTATACTGTAAATGTGTTTAATGCTCACCTATCTGATGTCAGTTATAGAGGAACAAACTGTAGGAGAGAAACAGCACCTCACACAACATAGTAGCGTACACTCTAGCAGAAAAGCAGCACGACACTATTACGCCTCGCACCTACTCCACTATAAGCAAGCATTACGCAACACAAGACGGCGGCAACATTTCCGAGTCGTGTCTCATACCCAACATGGCAGCATGACGACTCTCTATGCCGCAAATGACTCAAACCCGTAAGCTGGAGCCACGAATTCCTGGTCTGTTTGCAACTCGACCCATTTCCCGCGAGTAAAGGGAAACACAGGAGCATTGCATTGTCCGACAGAAACACTCAACGGAACTGTGGTAGCATGCAAGCACAAACAAAAACATATCGTGGAACAGGTGACGTTATGTGATAGCCTACTACTAATAGCCTTATCTGTATAGGTTTTACCTTTCTGCGCTTTGTGCAAATAGCTTATGTTGCCTATTTGACTAAATATAGTAATCAGAGCTATCTAGCAGATTTATCTTCGCTCTTTGAAGGAGTTTTACATAGAGATTAAAGTGTCTACGCAGCTGCCTCTTAGCTGAATTAAAGATCCGCTACCCTAATAATACTAGTGTGCTGTGTTGGTTGATGGAAATTATGCACTAAATCCATGCACTAGCGTCGTCATGGTGATAACACCCCTGTCTTTCAGGCCACGTCCTGCACCGGTGTAGACAATGAGGCAAAATAGTACACGCGTTCAGTTTCAAAACAGGCAGCCGCCAAGACGGAGACGGGATAGCCTCCGTGTCAGGAAATCACGTGCTTTGTGGCAATAATCGCGTGCTACGCGTTGAAGCCACCATGGTCCATCACAGTCGCGTCAAGTCGAGAAAACAACATCATGCTATGGAGATAAGAAGATTCATTTCCAGATATCTAGTCCATCTCGTTGTACGTTTCGTATCCGAACCCATCCAGTAGCATACAGTTACATCAAATTGTGCCCAATGAAATATGAAAACATACGCGCCGTATCACCATTCGACGCCTGTTCCCAAATCATCCCGTGCCATGTAGAAGTAGATCACGTCTGAACGTGTGAATTATAACCATCTTGCCATTTAGTGGCTAGCGAGGCGCTCCTTGACCTCCTTGAACATCTCGCTCATCTCCTCGGCGATGAAGTCCTCGATCTCAGCCTCGAGTTCCTGGAGCTTACCTCCAACACGGTGAGTCTTGCGGCCAGCAGACTCCTTGGCCTTCTCGAAGTCCTCCTCAAGCTCGGAGAGAGATGGGATGGTGATGGTGAACTCAGACTCCTTCTGCTCCTTGGCAGCCTTCTTGACCGTGTAGCCGCCCTTCTCAACAATCTCAGAGTAGTTGGACGAGCCACCACCGTTCCAGGCGAGGACGTTGGCGGTGTTGCTGGGCACGTCAGAGAGAGCACCAACGGTGCCAATAGCGATCAAGTTAGCCTTGAGCTTCTTGGGGGTGATGTCGGCAACAGCGTAAGCAGAGTCCTTGGCAGGCTGAAGAGACAGCATGTAGGCAAGGAGACCAGCAATGTGAGGCGAGGCCATCGAGGTACCAGAGATGGTGTTGGTGGCGTGCTCAGAGCCGATCCAAGTGGAGAGAATGTTGAGACCAGGGGCAAAGATGTCGTTGCACTTTCCGTAGTTGGAGAAGTAGGCACGCTCATCGAGAAGAGTGGAGGCACCGACGGTGACGGCGTTCTCAGCCGCAGCAGGGGAGTAGTTGCACGAGTCGGCGTTGTCGTTACCGGCAGCCACGGCGAAGTGGAGGCCAGCGTCGACGGCGGCGTTGACAGCCATGTCGAGGGTGGTGGACTTGCCACCTCCCAAGCTCATGTTGGCAGTGCTGCCCTTGAAGCCCTTCTTCTTGCCGTTCTTGGCAGCCTGGACAGTCTCGAGATGAGACTTGGCCGCGAACTCAACGCCCTTGACGACATCGGACATGGTGCCCGAGCCGTTGGAGCGGAGCACCTTGACGGCGTACACGTGTGCCTTCTTGGCAACACCGTACTTCTTACCGGCAGCCGTGCCCGAGCAGTGGGTGCCGTGGCCGTTGCCATCCTCGTCGGAGTCACCGTTGGGGATGGTCTTGCCCCACTTGGCACGACCCTCAAAGTCGACGTGCTTGGTGTTTGTGCCAGTGTCGATGACATAGATGTCAACACCCTCACCGCCGTCGGCGGCGTAGAGGTACTTGTTCCAGGTGCCGAAGCTCAGCGAGTCGCGGTGCGAGATACGGGCAAGACCCCAGGGGGAGTTCTTCTCGATCTCGGGCTCCTCGCCGCCGAGCGTGTGGACCTCCGAGTCGCGTTCGATGTAGTCAACCTGTCCACTTGTTAGCGCCAAGTCCCCTGCAGGTACCACGACCCAGTACACGTCACGTGCGTGACCCGGGTTGGCTGGGGGAGCCAAGGCGGTCAGCGCCGCACCGACGCGGCGCTGCTGCCTCGGCGGAAATGGAACTTACATCAGGGTGGTTACGGATCGCCTCGAGGGTCTCGTCGTCAAAATGACCCGAGTAGCCCTTCATGCCGGTCATCTCGTATGTGTGCTTGAGGCCAGCAAAGACCTCGCTGGTCACAGGCAGGTCCGTGGAGCGCTTTCGCAGCTCCATGCGCTCCTGTGAGTTCTTGGAGTGGACGCTCTGGACCCAGTCGTGGTGCTTGGAGGCATCCTTGACGTGCTTCTTGAACACGACCATGTAGCTGTTGGGCACCTCCTTGGCCGTCGTCGACGACAGGACGGGAGCCGAGTCCTTGTGGATCGTCTCTGTCGAGAAGGTGGGCGACGCTGCGGCCAGGGCCGGTAGCGCGGCGATCAGGCTGTACCTCATGGTTGCGGGTGGGCTCGCACAGCGAGGATTGCGGAAGACAAGCCTGGGGGGGTTTGGGGACAAGAAGGGGGGAGCGACAAAGGGGGGAGCGACAAAGGGGGGAGAGGGAGGAGGATGGGAGGAGGATGGGGGAGAGCTGGGGATAGCTACGGCGATGGAGCTCTTATCAGGGCGGCCGAGGTGCATTGACCCACCCATTCATGACGCACCTGACCTGGAGCTTGAGCACCGCCCGTGAGGCTGGGGCAGCGCTAGGCCGCATGCGGAGGGGATGCACGCGCTCGCGTATCAGATGGCGCCTGCGCCGTATCAAGATGGCGGAGCGCGACGCTGCTGGGCAACGCTCTCTCGAGCAGGAGCCTCAGCAGACTATCGACGCCCCCCATGCGGCGCAGGGCGCTGCTCTGGCTCTGGAGCACATGGGGCGAGGGCGGCGAGGCGTCGGCGGCCGTCAGAAGTTCGTCGGCGAGGCTGCGGAGCTCGGCTATCTGGTTGTTCATGGGCGGGAGTTTGGAGGCGGCCGTCGACGACCTGTGCGGCCGGGTGGTGGCCATGTTCAGGCGAGGCCGCTGCTGGGGGCGTTGGTGGGCGGAGGAGGTGGCGGGGCGGTAGAAAGTGCAATCATGTCTCCCGGGCCCCGCGTGCGCACATGAGGCGTGGATGCAGGCCGGGCGGGACAGGCGAGGGTTGAGAGATTGACGTCGTCTCTCGCCAGGGCCGGTGCGTCGCGTATCAGGCGCTGGTGTTGCTAAAACAGATGGTGGAGCTTGGACTCTGCTGGTTGTGTGAGCTACCCTGCCCTGCCCTTACCCCAGGCAGCCGCCGCGCGGTGGAGCCGACAGCAACTCGACAGCAGTGTGTGTTAGTGCACGAGTGCGCGCGGATAGCGAGCGGCAATGGCCAGCCCGCATGCCCGCGAGGGGTTGATATGATAAACAGCGCGTTTGCCTCGCACGCGGGCCTCGAGGGGCACTGCTGACGACACGGCCTCGACCCGCCTGGCTGGGCGGCCTAGACGGAGAGGCCCTTGGGCGGGCGATGCTGGCTGGCTGCTGGGGGGTTTGCAGTGGCCGTCAGCACGCCGCCGCCGCCGTCGCCGCCGCCGCCGCCTCAGTTGCCGCTTGGGGCAGCCTTCTCTGGGGGGGTGGCAGACATGGCCGACGTGCCGCTGGGACGGGGGCGGGGACGGGGACTGGGACGGCTTGAGGCGCCAGCTGCTCATAGAATCAAACAACCAAACCCACACAAAGGATGCCTTTCGCCATGTCCGCGGCTTCGAGACGCTGCTCGTCACCCTCCGCTCGCTCTCGGGCTTCTACAAGCCGGCTGAGCTGGCCGCCCCCGACCGCATCGACTTCTTCGAGGTGATCAAGGCAGCGCTCGATGTGCTGTCAGACGCACTCAACGAGCATGCCGGTAACAGGCGCTTCTTTGCGAAGCGGGTCGAGCAGGGCGGTTGGAATGCATTGGAGCAGGCCCTGGGCAGCACGGGCATCTTTGGCGGTCAGTCCCAGAGCAAGCGTGATGATGCGGGGCAGGAGCAGCTCTTCGGCACCCTCTTCGCCTTTGCAGTGGGCGAAGAGGCAATGACAAGGATATTCAGGGACGTCGATAAGAAGATGGAAGAGGCACAGCCCGACCAAGACGAGGCTCCCGCACCACACGGCGGCGAGCAGCCCGCCGACATTGTCGTGTCTAGCCCACGGTCCGTGTACAGCGACGCCGAGATAGATGTCGAGTCATTGCGCGCCCAGGTACGCGCCATCTTCAGCGGGAATGAAGTGCTGCAGAACCCAGACATCATGCCCACCATCTTCCACTTCTGGCAGGGCTTGTCGGGCAAGGATGTCCCGGGCACGCGCTCTAAACCACTTTCCCTTTCGGTACTCCTTGCCATTCTTGAGATGACTGCGCTGTCCTCGTACAATAAAGCTGCTCTGCATGTCACGGGCGTATTGAGCTCAATACTACCTCTGCTTTTCGAAAACAAGTGCGCTCCCATAGAAGCCGGCCTGCTGCAAGATCTGGCCAACGATTTGGTGCAATATGGCATCAACAAGCTCGACGACGCCTACTACCTCTTCCGCAAGGCTGCGTCTTCGGAAAAGGCGGCCGAGTTTCTCTTACGCGGCATGCGCTCGTCGCGCGACCCGCCATTCATCCAATTCGATCTGTCGTTGCACGGCTTCAGCGCAGTTGAACTCCCAGATATCGGCCGGCCGTTTCCGCCCGTCTCCCCCGGGGCCGGCTACACATTTGCTGCATGGGTGCGAGTCGACAAGTTTGACACTGACTGCCACACTACACTATTCGGAGCGTATGACGACACACAAACGTGTTTCCTCATGGCATACCTGGAGCGGGATACCCGCTGCTTCATTTTGCAGACTTACATGGGGCATTCGTCGGGCGTTATTCCCAGTGTACGGTTCAAAAAGGCCCCGCGGTTTGAAGAGGGCAGATGGTACCACATTGCGGTTGTCCATCGAAGAGCCAAGGCCATTGGCATGGGCCCTGCCAAAGCATCCCTTTTCGTGGATGGTGAGTTTACCGAGACCATGAAAGCGCACTACCCATCGCACCCCCCAGTGCTAGACAGTAGCCAGGAGAGCTTTGCCTCGATGTCTTCCAGCATCTCCAAGCACCATATTCTCGCATTCCTAGGAACACCACGGAATCTCGCGCCTCGACTAGGAAGGAACGTCATCTCTTCAAAGCTGTCAGTCGCTTCATTCCATCTTTTTTCCGAGCCACTGTCGGACGAGCTGATTGCTGTGTATCATAAACTTGGCCCACGCTACTGTGGAAACTTTCAAGACAAGCTTGGGTCTTTCCAAACCTACAGAACTTCTGCTGAGCTTCATGTTCACAATGAGATACTTCACCCGGGGAGAGAAGAGCGCTCAGATATTGTGGCGGCGATCCGAGCACCTGCAAGCCATCTCATGTCCGAGTCCAAGATCATACTGAGCTTTTCGCCTAATTCTGTCATGGACGATGACGACAGAAATTCCATCGATGAGTCTCAGCTGATTCGGTCGCTGTCGCGAGAAGCAGCCAAAACCCTTCACAAGTACACCAGGATGCATAGCACGCCAATCATTATCAACGCTGCTGTTCCGTCTGTAAATGATGCCTTGACACAGCCACGGGGGTTTGGACTGCTGTCTGGCGACCCCGTCGTTGTTGTTCCCCAATCGCTCGATGATGCAATCTGGCGAGTTGGGGGGTGTGTTGCTGTTGGCTTAAAGCTGGTGCAATCCGCCCAAACCCTGCAAAGCATGCTCCGTGCCGTCAACATACTACTAGAGGCTGTTGGAGGCAACTGGCGCAATTGTGAAGCCATGGAGCAGCGCAACGGGTTTGCGGTTCTGGCCGAAGTCTTGCGCCAGAAGATTGGATTCACCATGGGTGGGTTGGTAACACGGAATCCTTCATCACTTGATGTTACACAGGACGAGTGTGAAGCATTCGTTCTGCAGCTGCTGCGAGTCATTCTTCGATTTGTTGGATATGATGAGGAGCAGCCGACTGAGTCGCTCATCATCAATCCACTCGCGTACAGAGTCCTTCTGGTCGACTTGGAAATCTGGCGCCGAGCTACTTCCTTGGAGATTCAGAAACTCTACTACTCGCAATTTGTCCAATTTGCCCGGGGCAGCAAACACCATCACTACAATGCGAAGCGCTTTCATAGAATACGTAGGTACGGTTGCCAGATATGTTGATCACTAGCTAATATGCTCAAGGTGTGGTCAAGCGCCTCACAGACGCTCTCAAGGGAGAAAGGTTCACCCCGCAGACCTTCAAACTCTTTCTTGATGCTTTCAGGACTCTCTTGTTAATCAATTTCAACGGGGAGAATGCGAGATCACTTTCTCTTTTTGTTACGTATGCACTGCATGACAGTCGTGCGTCTTATGGGAAGCGACCGCTGCGCCCAAGAGTAAGCGCTGTTCGTCTTCGGAAAAATACGTCACCTGCATTGGCACCAGACGCTACACCACGGTCAAGAAGTCCAGCTCAAAAAGGCGCGGATACGCCGCCATTGTCTCTGCCAGATTTAGGCATTGCTATTCTCAACCTCCTAGCAGAACTGCTGTGTGACCCTCACAACCCGAACGAGGTAGTACGCTTTGCAAAGAACGTCACCGGCAAATGGCTCCTTTACCTCCTCGCTGAACCTGATCAGCGGGTCGTCACTCTCGGTGCAAAGATTCTAGCCCGATTGCTTGTGCTCAATGGAACGCATTATGTCAAGAAGTTTGCGGACAAGACAGGCGGATTCATCCTCATGAAGAACAGACTGCGCCACTGGTGGAACACTCCGGGCATCTGGACCATATGCTTTGCCGTCCTGTTTGGGCGCGACGTGGCAACTATAGACTTTGAGCGTGATTTCGATGTCTTCAATCTGGTCGATATCTTCATCGCTCATTCACCCCAGTCTGAGCTAAGGATCTGCTACCCGGAAGTTTTTCCTGTAATCACAGCAATGCTAGAGACAGGACTACGAGCCATTGTGCGCGATCGCGATCTGGCTCGGACGGACAACAATACTCCCAAACAGGAAAACGGTGAAGGCACCGTCACTCGAGGCCGACGCAGAACGATGTCGCTGAATGCCAAGCAGCCGACCGTCGGTATGTACAGGCTTGCCAACCTATGTCATCAGCACTAACTACTTCAGACTTACGCGCGCCCCAGACCGACCGCTTGAACGACTATGCTGTTGTTTTGAACTCCGCCATCCAATTCCTGTCTGAACTGCACTCTCGCGCTGAAGGGTTCCGTGACTATGCGAACACATCTAATTATGTTCAAGAGTTGTTGTTCGTTCTGTACCCGGTGATTGTGACGTCTGACAGTGTGAGCGCAGAGACGGAGCTGCTTTCAAGAGGCTCAGCGTTGACGTTTGAGGGCCAGGACGTCGTGATACAGCCACTTTCCAAAGCCAATGGAAACGAAGCTCCCGTGATTCGCACCACTCACGCTGACGCATCACCTGCACCTTCTTCTCGCCGCGTGCTGCCTCTTCGTAGAGCATCATCTTTTGTGCTCGTATCGGCAGATAAGAAGAAGGTTGCTCAACAGCCTTCTCTGAACCCTATCCTCTCCTCAAGGACGACTCCCCCTATGCCGCTAAAGGTGGGCAGTACGGTAGTTGAGGCTATGCTGGAGGTCATTCTGGATGTCTTCAAGGACCAAATATTCACACGCAAAGACTTCCCTGGCTTGGGGTTATTCTTGAAAACACCCCCAGGATTCCAAGAACACCAGGCATATTTCGAATCATACATTCTACGACAGACTATGCTGTCCGCGAGGAACGCACTGCAACTTGACCAACAGCTTTTGCATGAGCCTCGGGTTCTTACGAATCTCTCACGGTTTGTCCAGCACGTGTCTGAAGCCGTCTTCGAAGGGTGGTTCCTCGAAGGTGCAGAGCCTTTACTCGACTTTGCTGGTTTTCTTTTGGAATATTTGGAGCGCCCCGACATTGCGGCCATCAAATCCGTCAGACTTTGCACGCAAGCTATTCAGTCAATTCGCACCACTTTCTTGAAAGTTGCTCTTCTCCGGCTAGCCGACCCAGACGAATCCGAAGGCGGAGTAAGCACCACCGCAGTGATTGAGAAGATGGTATATTGGCAGCCGATCATCTTGTCGTCTGCTAACAACGAGACTTTCTCATTGAAGATGATTTGTTATCTACTGTACTCGCAACTGTCCTCGGAACACATGACAGTACGCCTTGCAGCGGCGAGCTTCTGGAGGTTGTTAATGGTTCAGAAGCCCCACGAAACATCCATGATACTAGCCGATGCGATTCATGGAGACACCAAGGACCTATACGATGGTTTCCAGAAGCTTGTCGAATTAGACAATGAGACTTTCCTCGAGTGGCTTGACAATAACAAGGCAGAAATGGATCGATTCTTCTTCGGCTCAATGACTAAATCATGGGAAGATTATGTCCATGGCCAGAACAAGAAGACTGAAGAGACTTCACAGAGACGCGTTGCTAAGCGCAAGGAAAAGCTAAAACAGTGGCAATCTGACGAGCTTACTGCTGAGAATGTCTGGAATCACCACGAGAACTCAACAAACCACTGGCGGTCGAACATACATGCTTCAGAACGAATCAAGCACCAGCGTGTTCTTCAGGATCAGCAAGACAATGCTACCTTTATGGCAACAGTTTTAGCCAAGCTGGATCATCAACTAAAAGGTCCATGTGGTCTGTTTGAGAACAGCCCTCCTGCCCGATGGCGGCTTGATGAAACTGAAGGTCGTGACCGAAAGCGTTTGCGCATCATTGTCGACAACACGAGCCGAGATCAAAGCTATCAGCCCAAACGCAAAGACACTGACCCGCGGGATCGACTCAAACTCGACACCACTGTGCCTGCCATTACGGCTAAAGAAGCTGTGGGCATTACCCCCGTTGGCGGGCGGTCAGCTAGATCATTATCTGGAGCCAGTGCATCGGGCGACCACGCAGACGACGCAGAGTCGGGTAGTGACGACGACTTTGAAATGGTTGAAGCCATGTATGAGGATGAAGATGGCTTCGAGGATAAGAATCGGAAAGTCATGCGCAGTCTTAATCGTGGAGACCAAGTCCAATATGTCTGCAATATTTCCCGAGTAGTTGGTCTCGAAGCCATAGAAGGTCTTCTCATCGTGGGGAAAGACTGTCTCTACCTGCTAGATGACTTTTTCCAAAGATCTGACGGCGAAATTGTGCGCGTCTGGCAGGCACCGCCCGATGAGCGTGATCCATACGTGCAAGTCATTGCTGGCAAAGAGGCAGTGACGAACCGTCGCCCACCACCCAGAAGTCAGGAAGAGGCAGTGCGGAATTGGAAGTGGACCGAAGTCATCAGCATCTCAAAGCGGCGCTTCCTCCACCGTGATGTGGGCATCGAAATCTTCTTCGACGACGGACGCAGCTACCTTCTCACAGCCATCTCTGCACAAGCCCGGAACGACATACATTCCCGTGTTCTTCAACGAGCGTCACATGTAGCAAACCCTGACAAGCTCGGCAACTCTGAAATCTCGTGGCGGCTCGATTCCTTGCGCAACCCCGAAGAGGCGCCTCAGACGCTTGGGTCACGCTTCGTATCTGCATTTGGTTCGGCTTCGTCACATCCAGCAACGAAGAAGTGGCTCAAAGGAGAAATGTCCAACTTCCATTACCTCATGTTCGTCAACACGCTCGCCGGGAGGACCTTCAACGACCTCACCCAATATCCAGTGTTCCCTTGGGTACTCTCGAATTACCACAGTGAAGAGCTGGACCTGAGCGATCCGAGCAACTTTCGGGATCTCCGGAAGCCTATCGGTATTCAAGATCCCAAACAGGAACATCTGATCAGAGAAAGGTTCAGTTCTTTTGCAGAGATGGGCGATGCCAGCCATGCCTTTCATTACGGGACTCACTACTCGTCTGCCATGACCGTGGCATCTTATCTCATGCGCCTTCAGCCTTTTAGTGCAGCATTTTTCCTTATTCAAGGCGGCACGTGGGATCATGCTGATCGCATGTTCTACTCGATTCAGAACGTATGGGAGTCGGTATCAGCTAAGAACATGGCTGACGTACGCGAGCTTACGCCCGAGTTCTATTTTCTTCCGGATTTTCTGACAAACGTGAATGGGTACAATTTCGGGCTGCGTTCCGACGGCTCCGCTATTGACGACGTGAAATTGCCTCCGTGGGCCAAGGGCGATCCTGCAATTTTCATCGCCAAGCAGCGCGAGGCTTTGGAGAGCCCCTACGTCAGCCAGAACCTGCACCACTGGATCGACTTGATCTTTGGATACAAACAGCGCGGTGAGGCTGCTATTGAGGCTGCGAACGTGTTCCACTACATGACCTATCAGGGTGCAATCGATCTGGACTCGATCACCGACGAGAAAGAACGAGCGCAAAAGATTAGTGTTATCAATAATTTTGGACAAACGCCTCCGCAAGTCTTCCAGAGACCACATCCCCAAAAGGACAATGTCACTCGGCCCACTCGGCTCGATACGTCTGCAGAGAGTCTGCATCGGGTGCCGGGCACACTTCTAGAAGCTCATGACCGCATCTCATCTCTCAACTATACCAGCAAGAGCGATAGGTTGCTGTGCTCAGCGCCATTCCGCCACAACATACCTCCCCACCACGATCGGTACATGGAGTGGGGCTTCACAGACGGTAGCGTTCGCTTTTATGATTCAAGCTCAAAGAAGCTGATTGGATTATTTGAACACTTACACTCGGGCCAATTGACAACGTCGCACTTTGTGGATGGCCGAACGCTGATCACAGCAGGAACGGATTGTACCCTCGCCATTTGGAATGTTAACAAAGGCGATCGAGGCCGTATTGAGCTTCAGAACGCCACTACGCTCTTCGGCCACAAGTCGCCTGTCATGACAATTGCTGCCAGTCGCGCTGTCTCTGCATTCTTGTCCGCTTCACTTGATGGGCGCGTGTTCCTCTGGGACCTTAACCGCAACGAATTCGTACGCGAGCTAGCCCTTGGTGCGCAGCAAAAGCGGAACCCGGTACCGGTGCAAGCGGCCAAGATCAATAGTGTGACGGGCAATATTGTCCTTGCCTGCGGAAACCGGTTGATTGTCTCGACACTCAATGGCACCATACTGCTCGACGAAGACATTTGCGATAGTGAAGATGATACAGACTACATTACAACGGTGGCAGTCTACGAAGGTGTTGGCAACGAGTGGTGTGAACGGGAACTCATCTTTACCGGACATCGAAGAGGAGTGGTGAAGGTATGCAGTTCCTCATCTCGCATCATACAACTACTAACGTGATTCAGATTTTCCACCTGGTTCCAACACCTCCAACCATGACAGTGTCCGCCAAGCCGGCCAAATGGTCTGCCAATCTTATCAATGTCCTGAACCATGGCGATCCTGTGATGATGGCGCAAGCAGCGCCCATAACGTGTATATTACCAATGCCTCACCATGTTTACACGGGCGACGAGGACGGCAGAGTGGTATGTAGTATATGCTCATTCTTTGCGCATGACATCAGTGCTAACATGTTGTTACAGTATGAATGGGATTGCGTGCACCGGCAACATTAAGATTTGTGGATCGATCAATGCCATGAGAGGGACTGGAAATCGAATGCAAGACGTAACTAGCATGTGGATTAGGACTTTCAAGCATTTGATGGCGTTCTCGCATGTCCTTGGCTTCGCCAAGCATGACGAACTGTAAAAAAAAATACTTTGGTAAATGTTAGTTTTTTTGAATGCCGATTTTGTTCCATGCATTTTCCGCTCAATGGTCCAATGAAAGAGTCAGGCATTAAATAATGGTTATGCAAGCCTTGCTCTCTGTATTGGAACCAATGACAAGGCAAGCCGGGATAAAGGAAGATTTTACGCCTTTGGGAATAGTGGCGAGTGGGGTATTAGTGCTTGGTAAGGCTGGTTGAACATGTCTAACAAGTGTCATTGAGTGTTTGAGACCGCCTTGTGAACCGGCACTCTGGATCTTGCGTTGGCATGCGTGGTCGTCCAATTGTGAGCAATTGGCGTGTGCTTGTTGTTGTTCTCTTGTATGACGCGCGTTGCTTCTCGACCAGGCTACGTGGCTGTGGCTGCTGTCATCCGTGTCTATTCGGCTCGTCGGTATGAATCAGGCCAGGCCGTGGTCATAGTGTTTATGCTCAGGAAGCCTTTGCTGCTTATATGGTCCCTGATGCCGGCTATTGCCTGGGGATGCGCTGTGCGTGTTGTGTGGAAAGTGTGCACATGTACATACATCTTGGCGACAATAGCTTGTAAGCAAACACTTGAGAGCGTGGTACATGTATGTAATCGGTCCATGTAGCCGGTGCTCGCCATGCTCAGACTAGATTGATCGAGTCACACAGCATGAAGCAAGATGGCAGTCAACGACGCAGAATGAAGATGTGTAGAGGTGGTGGAGATGCTGCATCGTGGAGTGGCCAGGCGTAGTGTCGATGGTTCGTTGGACTCCGGAACCCGTCCAAGAGCAGCGCGTGACAAACCGGTGAGGAGGTGGTGTATAGGAGAGCACCGGGCGTCTACCTTGTATCATGGTACATGTTGTAGCTATACTGACTAAGACCAAACAAGACGCACCTTGCCGCAAGTGGTTAGCAGGCGCGCCTGAGCATACCGCGTCTTGTCCCAACAGAGCATGACCTCACTGCCAAGCCGCGTGCTATGAGCCAATCCGCGGTTTTGCGCACGTCATATTTTGCCTTAAGTCTGGACCGTGTCCCGCTCATCGCCCTCTGCAACCACGCAGCCCAGAGGATGCGACAATCCGGGGCGACAATCCGAACTATACATGGACTCGCCGGAAACTCCCGCGCCGCCAGATAGTGCGACTAAGAAGCGCAGACGGCCGATCAACGGTATGTCCCATGGATCCTGCGAGCTTTCAGTGTTATCAAGCAGTGACTAACAGCACCTGGACAGCCTGTGCAACTTGCCGTGCGCGAAAGGTAGGTCTTTATTGTTTGCTTGCTTCAACGTCTCTTTCTTTTTCGCCTGTTCGCGTTGTGCATGGCGACGTGGGTGCGAGGCGCAAAAGTAACCACCATGTCGTCCGCGGCCACGATGCGGTGACCCGATGATTTGGGCCAGGGACACTCAGCAACGCAAAAAGACATGATAAATGACCCAAAGAGGCTGACATATTCACAGGTCAAGTGCGATGAGCGCCCAAATGGCTGTCTCAACTGCGAGAGGTTGCAGCTGGACTGTGTACAGAATGGCGGTGTCTCGGCCGCAGCAAGGAGATCGAACACAGCTTACGAGCCAGTAGTCGGAATCAAGCGGAAGCGGACGTTTAGGTCTTGCGTGCCTTGTAGAGACTCCAAGGTCAAATGCTCTGGCGAACGCCCGACGTGCACGAGATGCCAGCAACGCCGGACAACGTGTGTGTATGATGCAGAGCACAACGAGCCGGCCTGGGTGCAGAGCATCGGCACTCCTGCCTCAGTGCCGCGAATGAGCTCAATGATGGTATCTCCTCATGTCCCCCAGCCCTCTCCCACCAGCCTCAACATGTTCGGGTCGCTGTCGAGCGACGATCCTAGCGTAGCGGGGTGCCCGCCAGGGTTATTATGGTGAGTCGGGCAGCAACGTGTGAGGATACCCATACTGAAGAAGCACATAGGTTGTTCGCTAAGCAGCTGCCACCCAGAAACAAACTTCATGCCTTGCTAGATGCGTATTTTAACAATGTCCATCCTATCCGGGTCTTTGCCTTCGAACACAAGCCCTCGTTTATTCGAATGTTGGACGAAGGTCAACTGGTGGATACCTCGGACCAGGCACTCTTGCACATCATGTGTGCACTGGGCGCCCGATTCTACGCCCTCGACTATAATGAGTCGTACGCGCCCTTAACCAAAGACTTGGTACAGTCGGCTGGAACCCAATGGGCCAAGGCTGCCGAAGAGATGTTCTTTGCCGACTACAGCACCATATCGATTACTAAACTCAAGGTTTTAGTCCTTCTTCACGACCAAGAAGCAAGAAATGGCAACTATGCTGGATCGTTTCTTCTTACTGGTCTGGTTATACGTATGGCGCATGCTTTGCAATTGAACAATGAAGTGGCGCCAGACATACTTTGCAAAGAGCTTGGAGGAAGTCCCAACGAGGTATCTGTCAGAGAGTCACGGCGAAGGCTGATGTGGGCGTGCTACATGATCGATGTCTGGGCTGGTAGCGGCGTCGATCACCTCACTATACTCAATGAAAAGGATCTCAAGATCCAGCTTCCTTGCAACGAGCGACAGTTTTCACTACAGATACCGTGTGTTACTGAGCGGCTCGAAAAAGGTACACTGCTGGATCTTGTGCCCCAGGAGGACATCCCAGAGAAGCCAGCGGATAATCTTGGCATGGCAGCGTACTACGTACGCATTGTTAGCATATGGCGAAGAGTCCTGCGGTAAGTCACGCTATCAGTGTTGAAGTGTCCAGTGCTAATTCTGCCAGCTTTGTCAAGCACATGGACGAAGAGCAGCCCCCATGGCTCCCGGGCTCAGGATTTGCAAACTTGATTGGTGACATACAATCGTGGAAGCAGAGCCTGCCATCCTGGCTAGACTTTTCGGCGGATAACATCTACATTCGACGCGAATCGAACCAGCTAGGTGCTCTTCTTCTCATCCATTGCATGTATCACCATGTCATGTGCGACGTGCATCGAATTGCCCTCCCTGACCTTTTCAAAAATCAGGAGCCGTTTGTTTTTCCTTCGGACCGCCAGTCCTTTGTGAGCCACTTGCAAGACGTCTGCTTCGAGCATGCCCAGCGCATGTCGGTTTTGGTCTCACACATCCTCCAGCATGGTGTCAAGCACTTTGCAGACTCAATTTTGCCTTCCTTTGTCTACAACAGTAACCGGATCATGCTCTATTACATTGCTAGGATCTTGGACGTATCCAAAGCTGATACTGGAACCGTCATTGCACGTACCGTCGAGCTAGTACAGTACAACAACCGCGCGCTACGCGAGATGGCCCTCATCTACCCGCTCGCCGAGTCCTTGTGCATCACGTCGGAGCGCTGGCTAGAGACGGTGCGAGATAGTCTTGCCCGTGGCCATTCTGCCGACTACATTGCACCCCAAGACCCGTCTGAGAACGAAGCGCGCCGCATTGTCGGAGCCCCTCCCCCAATGGAAGGCACTCCCCGGCAGCGCAACACGACTGTCTCCCTGGTGCCGCCCGTAGAAGAGATACTGTCCGCCACGTCGCCCTCGACTCTCCGCACAGCAACAACCCGGTATCCCTTCCCAGCGCCGGCCTCTGACGAACTAGCATCTCCCGTGAAGTCAGGGCATTGCATGAATACCCACACAGACCACCAAATCGAAACCATGTATTCTTCCCCAAATGCGCCCACTGCCTTTGAGCAGCCCATGTTCAATCTCGACGATTTGCAGAATTTCTTCGGCTGGGAGGCGAGTGATGACGAGAATGCCCAGACAACTGGTTTCGAGGGCTTTGGTCCTTTGGGTTGGGCAAATAACTTTTCAATCATGTGAGATGTCGGGCGGGATCATGCTTTGGCTTTTTTTTCACGTAGAAGAAAGTGACGGCTTCTGGAGATTTGAGAGATGCGCCCCTGATGTAATTAGATACCATTGTCTTGGAGATATTGAGCCAGTAATGACAGTCATGAATGCAATTACTGGGAAAGCAAGAGATTTTAATGTTATGGTTGTACTTGGAGATTTATGAATTCTTGCATGCCAACGTCGTAAAAACCAGTGTAGTAGGCGCGGACGCTGTCCAGCTATGCATTCTTCGTATATCATTGCTTCGTAATCCTAACGTAACATACCGCATTCAAGATGATAAGTTTGGTCCTGGTTGTGATGAAACACAGTAGCAATCACATCCACCATTCGGGTTCGCCCATGCTGACTGAAACACATATTCAACCGAACGACTGCACTACACCAACATTAGCAATCCTTTGTAAATACAATTCCAGAATAGCTGATTAGAACTTACGAATTTACATACACCTGCTGCACAATACCAAGTATCACTTGCGTTGCAATTTCCGGGTGTCTATTGATAGCTTGCGTTAGTAGTTGTTATCGTAGTATTAACCAAACTACCATGTTTGTTTGTTTGTTTGAAAAAACCTACACCCCAGTCTGTGTCTGCTGAATAGCAGAATCTGTTCTCTACCTTACCAGCCACTAGGCCTGAGAGTAGAGGCACAAGAAACAGGCTTGAAAAGCGCATTGTGCCTTTTATGTGACTTGGCGTAAGTAAGTCAGTAGCAATCTCGATAACCCAAGTTAAGGGGGTGAAAAAAAAATTCAAAATTCAAAATCAGAGAGACACGCTTCGGTTTGTGAGAAAAAAAAGGTTTTTGAGGGAATTTAGTTGAACTGTTATCTGCGTTGTTTTTTTTTAGTCTGCTTTATGAAAAAGTAGAATCGGGCTTTATGCGGTTAACTAGCCCCACCACAAAGTGCGCGCGACCACAAAGTGCGCGCGCGCCTTACAACCACCTCAACCTCAACGCGTCGTATCCCCACCACCATGGCTAATATTGAGGCTGCGCTTGCAGCTATTAATGCCCTAGGACCTGATGAGCCTTTTTTGTATACAGATATTGCAAAAAAATATAGTGTTGTTCGATCTACGCTTACCCGAAGACACCAAGGCCTACACGCCTCACGCGCGATAGGTGGCCAAAAACGGCAGCTCCTCCACCCACAGCAGGAGCAGGCCCTAATCGCCTATATCAATCGACTAACAGATAGAGGCTTACCACCTACTTAGCCAATGATACGCAATTTTGCCTCACAGATCGCCAAGACTGAGGTTGGAGTACACTGGGCTAGTCGCTTCGTCCAGCGCTATCCTGATCAACTTACCTCAAGGTGGGCAAAAGGCCTTAATAACTGTCGCCACAAAGCAGATTCAAGAAGCAAATACAACCTCTACTTTAGCCTCCTACGCGAT
>NW_007360136.1:901597-1011555 GCF_000359705.1 Exserohilum turcica Et28A | reverse complement strand
GCCTATTGATCTCACCACCAAAATATATCGTGATAATATCTATTTGGTGTGGCTCTATAGCCTCGTTTTTAAGGTAGTTTTGGTGAGGCCGCGCGCGCACTTTGTGGTCGCGCGCACTTTGTGGTGGGGCTAGTTAAGTCGGTGTGTTGGACGGTGTTCGGCTGTACTTCCTTGGTCTCGGTCTGTACCAAGGCGGCCGTTTCTCGTGATGCGTAGAACCAGGCGGTTTGGCCGGCGGTACTGTGGAGTAGCGGATTGTAAGCAAAGGTGAAGATAAATTTCTTTAGGGTAGTTATAGAAAAATGACTCGGGCGTAACACAGGAAATAGAAGAGCTTGTAAGAGTTTACTACAGGAAGTGTACTAATAACACCCGTTAATGCTTGATACTTCTTGTTTTGGGTCCTACTATTGAAGAGGGCTAGCTTTAGTAGGATAGCATAGTACGTGATCTACACCCGGTGGTGATTATTACCTTCCGACCTAGACATCCGTTAGCTGTTAGCTCTTCGCCCTGTTATCAAGGAGAGAATCCTACTTGTTACCTGTAACACGGTGGTATCGCTAACTAAGCTTACCTGTGCTTCTGATAGTAGCACAGCTTATAATACAAAATAGCTCAAGAAAAGTTAAGACAGCATGTTGCAAACGTATATAGGAGGAGGCGTTATGTGCTTACATAGAAAGGGAAATTGTAAGTGTTATAACGCCAACTGACTATACATATTAACTATGCAGGTAAATACAAAATCTAGCCTGTAGTTCCCTCGATCTAGCCTGGGGATGTTAAATTAGGCAAATTAAGTCCTGTCTAGACAATTAAGATAGAGGCGAGAGGATAACACATATCTTGATTTAACACAGCATTTCTTTGATTGGGTTCGGCACACCACGTTTTTCGCCCTACAGTGAGGGACGTTGATTACAAAAAGAATTTAGAATTGATAATCCCTAAGCGTAGCTCTATCAAGAAGTTACTATCAAGGATACCCCTCCAGGATGAAAAGCTCAATGGTAAAGTCAACTAAGTGCCCCCCCTGCATGCATACTTCTCCGCAGTTCGGAGCGAGGGATTTAGTGTGGCACTCCATGTTAGTATATGAGAGCTAGTGCTCTATATTACGTTGCCCAATGGGTCAGAGGCACCTAAGCTCTACCTATCAGGAAGCGCCTTCTATGTACATAAGGAAGAAGTTAGAGATTGTACTAGTGTTAGATCAGGTAAAGCTACGAACAGAATGTATACATAGGTGACTGTAAACATGGCGGTGCATTGCCTAAAGCTGAAAACTTCGCAAAATCATGGCAATGATCGTTTTGGAAGTCATGAAAATCAACTATCGTGTGCCTAGTGCTGAGATTTAAAAAGTCACGTGAAAGTAAGCAGACACCATAATACGTAAGTACATTATTACTATAGGCCGGCATAAAAGGACCACATGCGCCGGCGTTTTTTCTTTACATTCAGGCCCACCACCCTCACCTCCTTTGACTAGATACATATTCATACCAAATTCGTTCGATTGCATACCAAAACACGAGAAGCCATGTGATTGACCACGACCTTCATTATCCCTGCACTGGTCGGCTCTACTACAGCAGTAAACCTAAGACTGTTTGAAAGAGCAGACGCATGTACTAGTAACGGTATCATCTGCCAAAACACTCCGCTAGGTATCTGCTATACCAAATTTGCAAATAAACAGCTCTACGGATCCGCACAGGCCGACAACAGAGGATCCAGAGGCGTGGCTGTTCCCTTCACCAAGCGAGGAGACTTGTACTGCGGCATACAAATCGGAATAACAAAGCCCATCCCCGTTTGCTTCATCTCAAACCTCGAGCAATCCTACGTGGGTATCGCTTGGGAGCACTAAGACGCAAGAATCACGATCAAGTTGTACAGTTCGTCCTTGTCGGTCTCTTATTTATTCTCCAAATATACTTTTAGCACCTTGTCAAAGTACGGCTGATGATGATTCTGCAAAAAATCCGTGCTCGCCGCGGCACGATGCTGCCGCGTGGTGGCGTCCAGATCCTGTTTTGCCAATACCCGCTGCGCGTCTACCCCGGAGTCTTGTGGATAGTTTCTATAAGCATTCAAGGTATATCCTGGTCCGGACCCACTAGTCATCTCGTATCGTTCTGGTCTCTCAATCGGTGGCGTACGTAGATATCTGACGCCGAATTCCAAATTATCGGGATGGTCGTCCAGCCTGTCCGGACAAATTGCTTGATGATACACTTTTAGATGGAGCGAACCGCACCTTTCTTTGTCACTTCCACAGGCCTTGGCTCGTCACTTTGACATATTTTTCGGTAGGAATCAAGAGTCTAATGGCTGCGCATTAGAGTCTAATCCCTCCTGCGTCTTAGCAGACTTGGTCGTTTTACGCAAAGTCATTAGATGAGGCGATTCTCCGAGTTCTGTTTATGCTTTTGATACTGCAGTTGATGGAAAGGATGGGCTGGGATACCTGGTTATCGAATCCTGGGTCTTATGTAAGATGATTTTGGTCCACTATCCAGACGTCGTTGTTGGCTCATATTGAGCATATACAGTTAGTGACTTGGCAAAGTTATGTGATTTTGAGGAGAGAATCGAGACGATGGTGAGCGATCCTGACTTGAATCCCGACTCGGGAGTGGAGGGCGCTGCCGGGGACGATCGAATTGGCGTACGGCTTCCTCGGGCTTTCTTTCTTGGTGGTATCCACTCTGGTACATAAGCTGGAATCAGAAAAAATGGGGAAGTGATACTGCTTCTGGGTGTGCTACGGGAGCCTTCGCATCTGTCTTCCTGCAATTCTTAGGTCCAAAACTGGGTACACGGCGCACAATGCTCGTTTCTGTCACCGTTTAACTATGGGATACTGCCTCCCTCGCTCTACGGTCTCCTATCTTTCTTCCATCATCTCTGCTCCGTTTTCAGGGTGTCTCTCTTCGTTACCTCTCGCGTTTTCATTAAAGCTATCCAGCTTTCTTAGAAGTCTAACTTACATCACAACCTAAACATTACTAATTCTATAAGCTTATAACTATGATTTAAACTATATCTATTCTAAGAGCGTATAGGTATACTCCAAACTATGTTTTTCGCTAGAGCTTACTAATATAATCTAAAGGGAATACTTTTCAAGCGCTTACTTCTAAGATTACTAAATAAAACTTAGTTGGGTACTAGCTTTGTGTTATGAATATTAGAATGAAGCCCCGTAGAAAAATCAGCAGATCAGCTCGATAAGGTTTCATACATTGCTGGGGCAACACCGAGCGCAGCTTACTATCTGTAGGCTGTAAACACGGCAGATGAAATAAATCTTCTTCTCTTCCCGGGTTTCAAAGATTATCAAATTAGGCGATAGTGCAAGCATAGAATAAGATACTTGTTCGCTACCAGGAATTCCGGATGTTTCTTAACAAATTTGCTAGCGTTAGCACCATAGAGCTCAACAATTGCGAAGCGTACACACTCGAACTATTACAATACGTACAACAATATACAGCCTAGGATTAATAATCAGAATTCGATAAAAGTTGGAAATGCAAGACATACGCGTGGCAGAAGACGTGGAGACACCCTTAGCTCCCGAAAGTGACATGCAATGACAGAACCCTAAGCGTACCTAGGGTATCTCTCTCTTCGGAGTAACATGGAGCGACGGAGTAATAACTAAAAGCAGAGAGTCGTTGAGAAGAACATTCTCACACTACGTGTCAGCCTTGTATCCGTGCCATTCCGTATTATCCGATAAAAACCTACTCTTAAATATAAGTAGATCTAGCTACTAAAACCCCTGCTAGAACGAAACGCAGAGCGCCTAGGCGCTTATTTCTCTTAGTTTACAAGCAACGAATATGCTTATGTATTGCTAGGTGCCCTAGCAATACACTATGCACAATGAAAACACGTTTGCCTTACTACGCTCTCGCAATAGGACATTAGGCACTTGCCGCTGTGACTACAGCGGTTGCAGCAGTTACTAAAACGTTGGATTCATTTGTAGCATAAAGGTAATGAAGTAGTTATGAAGGCAGTGTCGCCTTAGATTGAAAGTAGCTATACTGCGATAAAGCCAAAGGCATCGTATGCATGGATTGACTGCCCCTGGTAATGTCTCAGTGGAATCTTTCGTATACTCAATGCGATAATGCCGCCACAATCATCAGAGTAACGGCTGGATACATGGCTGACCTTGCTAGCCTCATCTCATCTAAGGCTTATTGTATCGTGAGGTAATTAACTGTTTTGTCAGGCCTCACCATGTACGGCAGTGAAGCTTAGAGAAGAGATCAGCTTGGTATAAAAGAATCCAAGTTCCTCTGAATTGCAATAGAGTACAGGCCATCAAGAACTCTACATTCTACAGAAGGACACAACGACTCGAACTTATTTCAGTAACATTCAACCTGACACTACTACCGACAACATGCAGTTTCAATCTATTATTACGGCTCTGCTCTTCAGCACCCTTGCTATCGCAGCACCTGCCGACCCGACTCCGTGTCCTAGTCACGGTCAAACCTGTTACACTGATAGTAAGTCTCTACCTATTACGACGAGAAAGCTCTGTACCATAGTACTCCGGCGAGGCTCTTGATAAAAAGACTCTATTCCTCTGTTCGGCGATATTAGATAAACACTCTGTGTTGCTAACAAAGTAAACAGGAGAATGTGTCTATAGCGCACCATTCCATAGCTGCCGGTTGAGATGCTTGCCTAGCCAGACGCAAGGTGTATTCACCTGTCAGTAGAGATTGGGAACGAGATTGTGGAAAGGGGTTCGAAGTCTGTAGGAAATAGAGAGAGCCGAAGCCGGTAGGAAGTAAAAAGGAAGATAGGGGAAAGGACTTTTCCAGAGTTTGGTGCCGAAGAAGCTTCTCTGAATTTGCCTAGCTTAAACAAGTCTCATTGTTGTAAAACATCAAAATCATCAAATCAAAATCTATCATAAAAGGGCTTTATTTTGAGAAGAAAAAAAGGAAGCTAAAAATTGCAGTGCTTCAGTAGAAGTTTGTTCACATAAGGATAGGCCTTATCCTTACCAAGTTACAACTGTAGAGCTCTATCTTCTTTAGCCCTATGTGAATGTAATATAGTAACGTCTTCCCCTACCAGAGTTTCCCATAATTGAATACATAATAGTAAGCCGTTCTTGGCTACTTCCAATAGTTACTTGTTCTTGTACTGGGTCCAAAGGTAGTTTCATGCAATAGAAAAACATGAACTCACAAAATTTACACAGAAGTCATATGGGAAGCCCCAATCATATCCATGCAACATATAATCATAAACAACATCTTCCATTGTGATTAATCAAGAGTCGGGGCTGGGTGATTGGTAACGCCTGAGGTAAAGGCCCAGATCTCAGAGCAAGCCACCCCACTAACGGCAATCTCCGCCGCTAAGCAACCCTGACCAAAGCTCGTTTCAACTTGCCCCCCTCGAATCACTCTTGAATGAAGTTGCGATTTCGCGAGGACACCACTTTCACGACGTTACGACCTATTGACGACTATTTTGCATATTCCCCACTCTCTTTCTTGTCTTTCCGATTGCAAGAGCTACGTCCACTCGGCCTACGTTGGCCCAATACTTCCGCGACAGCAACAAGACCCCTCGATCCGCCGCCCTCGCGCGTTGCACATCTACCGTGTCGTTTCAATCGACTTCGATCCTTGCTGAACCCGTGTTCTGAAAAGAAGCCACATTCGATCCTTGCCTATCCACAATGCCCGAGACCACCAAGGTCGTGCCTCTTACCTGCCATGGTCACTCGAGACCCGTACCCCACATCCACTTCTCGTCTCTTGTAGACGAAGACCAATATTACATTATATCGGCATGCAAAGACAACAACCCCATGCTGCGCGATGGTATAACTGGTGACTGGATTGGCACTTTTCTGGGCCACAAGGGCGCAGTCTGGCAGGCGAGACTGTCATCCAACGCCTCGCTGGCAGCCACAGCGTCAGCTGATTTTTCTGCGTACGGCACTCGCCAGAATTTTTGTTGCTGAATCGCTAACAAATTATAGGAAAGTCTGGGATACCCATACTGGAGAAGCTCTGCACACCCTCGCCCACAACCACATTGTCCGTGCGGTCGCGTTCCCCAACCAGCCTCACCCTCAGATTCTCGCGACAGGTGGCATGGAAAAGAAGCTGCGCATATACGACTTGTCACGCAGCGATGCGACAAGCTTTGAGATTGGCGCCGGAGTTCATACCGGAACCATCAAGTCGATAGTGTGGACGTCCGACCCCAACATCATAGTCACGGCGGCCGAAGACAAGAAGATCCGTTGGTGGGACCTGCGACAGGAGGCAACAATTGGAGAGCATGCGGTAGAAGGCACAGTGGGTTCATGCGAGTTGGATAACACTTCCTCGGATGGAATCTTGAGCGTAGCTGCTGGAAACAGCGCCTACTTCTTCAACAGTCTATCGCCGGGCTCCCTCATCAAGAGCGTCAAGACACCATATGAACTTGCCAGCGTAGCGCTGCACAATGGAGAGCGGAAGTTTGTCACTGGTGGTAGCAACCAGAACGACACTTGGGTCAGAGTGTGGGACTTTGACGAGGAGAAGGAGTTGGAGACGAACAAGGGACACCATGGCCCTATTTGGTCAGCGAGCTTCTCGCCCGACGGGAAGCTGTATGCAACGGGCAGTGAAGATGGTACGGTCAAGCTCTGGAAGTTCACAACAGGACCGTACGGCCTGTGGAAATAGTTTTTTTTTCAGAGCTAATACGGCCGTTTGTCATTCTGCGCGCTGCTGCCAATTGTAACAGTGGTAAGAGAAAAGGCTGCAGTATCTGAATAATAGCAAATATGATATAAACATATCCGCATTGGAAAGTCAACTATCACAACATTAACCAGTTGCATCACGGGTCGAAGTGCGAATTGACGTACAACAGACAGCAAGATTTCTTTAGAGCAAGCAACTACACAATATCGCAGGCATCTGAAGCTACCCCGAGCAAGGTAACTGTACCCGGGAGGTTTACCCGATTTAACAAGCCGAAAGATCGACAGCACCAATCACTGTTGCGGCCTGCATGATCCTACGACTAGGCGAGCCATGGCCAAACTCAACACGGAGATAAGAGCAGTTGGGCAAGATACGACGATAACCAGTATCGCAGGCGTTGCCAAGGGTGGGAGCGGGCTAGTGATTGACAATATAAGTGCGAGTACCCTCCTGATTACTACGGTAATTCAAACGTCACCATTGGAAAAAGCAGCGTGTTAGCGGTCCATATCCCCCTCGTCTGGAGTTCTCGCCGACCTTATTCAATGCTTTTAGTTATACATCCACAAGCCGCGAGTAAGCAAGATGGGGGAAAAAGAACATGACATCTCGCCCGCGCGAGATAAGAGTATTGATGAAGGGCAAATGGCTGCTGAGAAGCAGATGCGCGACATCGGCGCAGACCTATACCTCGAAGTTCAGCAATACTCGAGAGAAGAGTTGGAAGCGGAGCGGAAAGTCGTGCTGAGGAAAATCGACTGGGTGATTATGCCAATGGTACGTTGTTTGGATCACCGACAGCCTCATAAAGCTTATTGTGATTACAGATTTGCATAACGTACATGATACAATTTCTCGACAAGCTCAGTCTAAACTACGCAAATGCCTACACCTTGACGCCGGATCTGGGTCTCCAAGGGAGCCGTTACAGCTGGGTAGCTGCAATTTTCAACTTTGGATACCTCTTCTGGGCACTTCCTGCAAACTACCTTATTCAGCGGCTGCCGGTTTCCAAGTACACGGGCTCTATGATCCTTCTCTGGTCCATACTGCTCTGCTGCCATGTCGCAGCCAAGAACTACGCGGGCATGCTTGCGCTCCGGTTCTTACTGGGCATGTTTGAAGCGTCCATCTCGCCGGCAATCATGAATATTGTGAGCATGTTTTACCGACGAGAGGAACAGCCGCTGCGCATGTGCATCTTCCTGGCTTTCAACGGGGCAGCAACCATGGTGGGTGCTCTGCTGGGCTACGGCCTGGGCCGCGCACACTCGGCGCACATCAAGACGTGGCAGCTCATCTTCCTCGTGATTGGGCTCCTGAACTTTGTCTGGTCCTGGGTCTTCCTCTGGGTCATGCCGGACAGCCCGTCGTCGGCAAAGTTCCTCACGCACAAACAGCGCATCGTCGCCATTGACCGCATCGCCAGCAACATGATCGGCGTAAAAACCAAGCAATTCCAAAAATACCAGGCGCTCGAGGCGCTGATCGACTTCAAGGTCCTCTGCATTGCCCTAATCGGGCTGTGCTGCGGTGTCATCAACGGCGGTGTATCCAACTTTTCTTCTTCGCTGCTCCGTGGCTTCGGTTTCAGCGGCATCTACGCTACGCTCCTCCAACTCCCCACGGGCGCTATTGAGTTTGTCGTCGTCCCTCTTTGCGGTCTTGCAGCTGGATACTTCAAGAACACGCGCTGTCTCATCCTCGCTATCATTTGTCTGCCGCCGCTCGCTGGCCTCCTCGGTATCCGTCTTACACCACTGTCTCAGCGCTGGAGCCTCGTGGGGTGCACGTGGCTGCAGTACATTATCGGTGCGCCTGTCATTCTCTCGTGGAACCTGCTCACGACAAACATTGCGGGCCACACGAAGCGCAGTACCGCCAATGGAATCTGGTTTGTCTTTTACGCTGCGGGAAACATTGCAGGCGCAAACATCTTCGTTGCTAGGGAGGCGCCAAGATACTTTTCTGCGCTCACCGGACTCATTGTGTGTTACTGCGCCATGGTGGTGATAGCAGGCGTGTTGTGGGTGTATATGACCTGGGAGAACAAGAGGAGGGACCGACTGTGGGGAGCGGGCGAGGATGAACAGGCGATTAGAGATGGATTTAGCGATTTGACAGATACCCAGGCGAAGCATTTTAGATATGCATTGTAGAGTCTGGCTGGGTTCTGAAAAATAAGGAGGATGACTGGAAAATATACGACGATCGGATTCTGAATTTGATGTGTTTGCAATGCAGTGTGAGAGTCAAACGCAGATCCAGCGAACGGCGGAACAAGCCTTACGTGCTTGCGATGTCAAGTTTCTCCATTCCCTGGACCAACTCTTCACCTTTCACCTTGCTACGAGGGTCATACCCAATGCCCTCACATGCACCTTGCTCATCAAACTCGACGCTAAGTATCTGCTTGGCCACCCATTGCGCGGTTTGCGCGTGGAGACTTGGGCCTACAAAGACATCTGCCTTCTTTCCGCCATACACGTTACTTCGTCCTTGCGCGAGCGCCTGATAAATGACCAGCTGGTCCCGCAGATACTCATCCACACAGCCGCCATGTTCCAGCTCAGTTAGTAGGTTATCAGAGACGGTTTTGACAATAGTAGGGACAATGTGGTCGAGTTTGCCAGGCCGCACAGCACGATCGTACAGCCAATCACGACCGAGATTTATGCCCGTAGACGTGGTGGCTACCAAGAGGAGGTAGTATCTCTTGTCGTGGTGCGAATCCTCAAAGGTAACATTTATTTCAGGCTCGCTTCCAGAGTTGCCTGCAAAGCGAGATAGTCGACGCTCAAACATGACATCTAGCTCCTCGCGGAACTGTTGCTCGGTATCTCTGGGGGCAAGGATGGTTGCTTTTATGCGGGCTATCTCGCCCCTGTTTGTCAGTTGGAAGCATGGTAGGCTGCTTCTCAGCGGGGTGATAATGTAGGTAACGCTTCCGAGATTCGTGGTACCGGTCGACCAGCCTCGCGAGTGCAGTTGCGTACTAATGCGTGGTATGCCGATCAGCTCCAGTGTTGGTAGCAGGACTTGGGTAATGTAGTCGCATGACGGCGAATTGGATACATTAGTCCCGCCTACAATCTTGACGCGTATCGGCGAGGGAGAGTCGGAAAAGAGAAGATATGGCAAGATGGCTTGGAGAACCAGATTAACACTGCCAGGAGTGGTCTGTTTGATATGTATGTCTTCTGTTTGAGGGGCCTTCTTGGGTCCTTCGCTTGCGCTTGGGATAAAGGTAATGTCCCTGCTCTTCAGCTCGGCACCAGTGACGTGCGCGTTAGAGGCTTGGCCAAGCCATTGTACGCTGGTCAAGTGTTGAGCCTTTAGGCCACCACCACCTGAACGCGATCCACGGATGTTGCTGATGCTGATTGGTTTCTTGCTGAGAGCGGAAAGGCCCAGAGCTATTCGGAGTAATTGGCCTCCGCCTTCAAGAGTTGCTCCTTCGAGATGGATGGGTGGTAGGGACCTAGGAACCAATGCCATGGTGAGATATGCAAAGAGAAATGCAATTAGTATATCAAAGAAGTGGCTTTGATAAGGAAACTGACCGGATGTGTTATATAGGGAGTGGCGGCCTGATTGCTTGCATGAGTGAAGATGAGTCAATCGCCATTCTCAGTTTCGACAGCCGTGGCTGTGCTGACTGGCTAAATGCTCGTCTTTTCAAGTTGCGATGGATGGTATAGCAGTAGCGATAATTGTTTGTGTCTTTGCAGCATTCTCCTATCCAGGTACGTGCATCGGAGTAAAAGAAGAGCGAGCGTCGGGTGTCCGCGGGGAAGCAATGTGCTGCAGCCTGCCTACCTTTGGATGACGCAGTAGGCGCATCGCACGCAGACGACAAAGTGCAAGCATGAAGCAATGTTGTAATGGAGATAGGGCGCTGGACATATTGTAAAACGGGCTCGGGGCATTTTGCTCAGGGCCATTGTCACAGCCGCGGCACCAGTCGGCGCAAGATCGACGCGCCGGTCCTGTCGTCATCAGCGCCGCCGAACTTTTGATTCCCACGTCCGAAGTCGTCCTCACCCACGCCCACCCGCCCATCGCCATGACGAATGCCTTGACGACGCCCCAACCCGCCCTCGCAACCCGGTAGCCGTCTCGTCTACCCATCTCAAGCCATGCGCGGCCCGCTGGCTTTCTCCGCAAAGGCCTGGCACGGCCCAGGCAACGGCGCCCTCTTTTCACAAATACAGTCGCGCATCTCGGCGACAAAGCCGGCACTCTCGAGATCAATCGCTACCAAGACGATACCAACCTCCTCAATTGCCAAAAGACTACCGAATCCGAACTGCCTCTTCGCCCCCTCCATACTCCGATTTGCAACCGCGGGCACCACACGCCACAATGGCCTCCGACAACCAATGCGAACGTTCAATGCGTCGCGACATTTATCCGAAGCATCGACCGGCGAGAAACCCACCAAGCAGCGCAAGTCTTACAAGGACGAAATCAAAGAAAAAGGCATTGTGGACCTCGAAGAGCATGATGGTGAAGCAGAGGTTGAGCGGGGCTTTGTACAGTCGGAAAAGGCAGCCCAAGCCAAACACGTCAATCTGAGCGCAAAGCTGAGTAAGGATGGCTCTGGCTCTGGAGGCACACCGGGCGGCATGAAGGAAATCTGGAGACTCATCAGCATTGCACGGCCTGAACTAGGTACCCTCTCCTGGGCATTCGTATTCTTACTCGTTGGTTCCGGCATCTCGCTATCTGTACCCTTTTCTATTGGTAAAATCCTGGACGCTGCCACTTCGACAGAGAATACGGATGGCTTGCTCTTTGGCATGACTCCCTCGATATTCTACTTTGCTCTCGCAGGGGTATTGACTACCGGCGCTGCATTCAACTTTGGTCGTATCATCATCCTGCGAATTGTCGGAGAGCGCATCGTGGCCCGCCTGCGATCGCAGCTCTACCGCAAGACGTTTATCCAGAATGCCGAGTTCTTCGACGCCAACAGGGTTGGAGATCTCATCTCCCGCCTGGCCTCAGACACCATCATCGTTGGAAAGAGCATTACACAGAACTTATCCGATGGTCTGCGTGCACTCGTCAGCGGCGCAGCTGGTTTTGCAATGATGGGTTTTGTCAGCCTGAAACTCACCGGCATTCTTGCTCTGATTGCCCCGCCAGTCGCGGTTGTTGCATTCTTCTCTGGTAGATCTCTACGGAACCTCAGTCGGAAAATTCAAAAGAACCTGGGTACGCTAACAAAGATTGCCGAGGAGAGACTGGGCAACGTGAGAACTAGCCAGGCATTTGCTGGTGAGGTCCAGGAAGCATCCCGCTACAACCGTCAGATCAAGAGGATATTCGCTCTGGGAAAGAAGGAGGCTGTGGTTGCCGCAACCTTTTACGGAAGTACGGGCCTTATGGGCAACCTGACCATCATCTCTATCCTCTATGTCGGCAGTAATATGGTCAAGAATGGTGTCATTTCGATTGGTGAGCTCTCGTCTTTCTTGATGTACACAGTGTACGCCGGTTCAAGTATGGTTGGCCTGTCTGGATTTTACGGCGAAATGATGAAGGGCGTCGGTGCCGCTAGCCGTCTGTTCGAGCTTCAGGATCGCAACCCAACAATCTCGCCAACAAAGGGTCTGCCTGTCAAGTCGGCACGTGGTCCGATTGAATTCAAGAACGTATCGTTTAGCTACCCCACCCGGCCAGCAGTCTCCATCTTCAGCGACCTGAGCTTCAAGATTGAACAAGGCACCAATGTGGCTATTGTTGCGCCTAGCGGAGCTGGAAAGTCTACAGTCGCCAGCCTGCTTTTGCGCTTCTACGTCCCCACATCGGGTACCATTACCATTGATGGAAGGGATATCACTACTTTGAATGCGAAGCAATTGAGGAGAAAGATTGGCTATGTCGGGCAGGAGCCTGTTCTTTTCTCTGGAACCATTGCTGAGAACATCGCCTATGGTGTCCCGCATGCCACTCGCGCTGAGATTGTTGCTGCTGCTCGAAAGGCCAACTGCCAGTTTATCAGTGATTTCGTAAGTCTACTCACTTTACGTGTTGATATTCTACTGACTAGCATAGCCCGATGGACTGGAGACACATGTCGGTGCACGCGGTACACAACTGTCTGGAGGCCAGAAACAGCGCATAGCCATTGCACGGGCTTTGATCAAGCAGCCCGACATCTTGATCCTTGACGAAGCCACAAGTGCGCTGGATGCCGAGTCCGAGACGCTGGTCAACCAAGCGCTCAACAAGCTTCTCCGAGAAAACAACACAACCATTAGCATTGCCCACCGACTATCTACCATCAAGCGGTCCGATCGCATCATCTGCATTGATTCCGATGGCAAGGTGGCCGAAGAGGGAACGTACGAGCAGCTTAGCTCAAACCCGAATGGAGCTTTCAACAAGCTAATGGAATGGCAAATGAGCGGTGGTGATGTGCCCGCACGGGAACCCGAGAACCCAAAGCCGTCTGAAGAAGAGGAGATTGAGGAGGACCTTGAGTCGGACAAGGACGAGGATAAGGACGAGGAAACAGCTCGTAGCCGTTTGTAGAGGGCTTTTTCCCCCTTCTTCTTCTTTTTCTCCAAGTTCCCGGATTTGTACTGGGGATGAGAAAGAGAAATTTACCACGAGGGAGAGGCTTTTTTTTTCTTCAGCTTTGTTTCTTTCCATACACCAAAGTTCCAGTGACTCTCCGCCTGGGGAAATCATTGAAAACAGGTAGTCACGGACTTGCCATGCCCTACTTTGTTAACTGAGCTGGAAATCCCCCCCTCCCCTCCCCTCCCCTTGGTATCGAAAAACGACGCAGTCTCATTGCTTCGCGAGACTCTTTTTTTTCATGCAGAAATGTACATTGCACATGAATGTCTACGAAGCCGAAAGAGTAAGTGGGAGTTGCCTTGTCGCATCGTAGAGTGTGGTTTTGATTTTACATGGCCACTCTTTCTTCTCAGCCAGACCATTACTTACAGTATCTGGTTGTGATTCTGATTGTGCGTCTGCGAAGCTGTTAGTATATGTATGTATGTATGTATGTATGTATGTATGTATGTATGTATGTATGTATGTATGTAGTAATTCCAAACTCCTTCTCCGCTCAGTTTCTTGTTTACCTCAGTCATGCATCCACACCAAGAAATAGGGGAAAAAAAAGAAGGCTTACTTAGCATTAGTATTCTCACCCTGCAGCTCTGACACGTGCATGCACGCAGCAAGCTGCTAGCATCTAGCATCACGTAATCGGGGTGCCTCGTGCTCACACCACTTTTCTTTATTCCCCTCCGTGCTGCGCTCATTCTGTTTGGTCTGATGCGCAGGAGAAGAGTGTGTGCCGCTCCAATGAACATCAGGATCTAGAGCGCGGGAAAAAAACACAGAAGGGGGGCCGTGGTGGTGGTGGTGGTGATTAGTGTGGTGTCCGTGTAGAGTAATCGCCATGGTGACGTCAGGTGGTTATTATGTTGTATGGATGAGTCTAGGCCATGTATGTATGTATGCATATGTATTTGACGTACGAGTATTAAACTTCGCTGTCCATCTCATATCTAAGCACATATATATAATTCTCTGTTTTCCCCCACGCTCCTACTACTCTCACTCTTGCTAAAACCACGCGCGTCTTCATGTTTACATCCTCTTCCATCTCTTCTGTCTGCCGGACTCTACGCTTTACGCCTCGAACTACTGTTATCACTCTTTCTAGACCTGCTGTTGCTGCTATCCAATTGCATAGCCGCCGTGGTTTTCAAAGCACCAGCAGTAGTAGTAGTGCTGTGAGTAAGCCAGCAACTCGCAAAATGGAAGCGTACAAGAAAGCTGGGAACAGGGAGGATGCGGCGCCGAAACACGAAATTGTGCATTTTCCGGGCTTGATGAGTGAGAAGCGCGGGTTTGGGGATTTCCGGACTGTGCTGCATACGGGGTTGTATAGTAAGTTCTCGTCTTTTTTTTCTGAGCTGTGTCATCCGATGAGAGGGGCATTATTTTGTGTGTCTGGCATATTTCGTCAGTATATTCGGATCGTCGTGGATCTGATGTGTTTTTTTGGATTTTTTGGCTGGATGTTTGACTGGCTTAATCAGTTGTTATAGATGTGATGAGGTTTATTTTGTCCAGTCTGAAACATGGGTGGATTTGAGTCGTTACTACTCGTCTAAACATACTCTCTACTCACAACTTTGACAGGTCAAATCGTCGCCATGGAAGTGCCTGTAAACGGAGAAATCGGCGATGAAGTGCACCTGGTTGATCAAATCCTACTTTTCACGTCTGGACGGGGCCTTGCAACAGTGGCGGGCAAAGAGCAAGAGGTGCAGGCCGGAGATGTGGTTGTTGTGCCGGCGGGGACGCAGCACCAGTTTGTGACGCGTGGGGACCAGCCGCTGGAGTTGGTTACCGTGTATTCGCCTGCTGAGCATTTGCCGAGTAGCGTGCATAAGACCAAGGAGGAGGGGGACAAGGCCGAGGAAGAGGGGGTGGATGAGGCGCCCGAGTGGGCATTGAGGGGAAAGTCGGAGAATGAGAAGAGGGGGTTGGTGAAGGAGAGTGGGAAGTATTAGGTGAGAGCTGGCATGTGAGACGAGTGTGCGAAACGAATACGTATTGTGTAGGGTTGAGACCTGTCTTGATGTGCTGTCACTGTCAATGTATTGAATACCATGCATAAGGTCTTTGATATGAGCGAGTATTGTGGCTGGGATCAAGGTTAGCTGTAATTGGTACTCAAGTCTCGAGATGGATTCCTCGCTGCTGTCAGGAATACAAGCAAGACGGACATGAGTAAGTGAAGAAAAGAGAGGGGTCAGATAACGTCATGGAGGAGGCTGTCATGACCCATGGCCTCCACATTCGAGTGGCGAAGCGAGAAAGCTGGGCAGCCAGGGTGGATGAGTGGTGAGCAAGGCAATCTGATGCTGTCGCTTGTGGGGCCGCTAGCAGGCGGTTTCAACGTCGTTGCACTTTGACGGAGGACGAACCATGGCAGGGCCCGACCCTGCACTTGTTCACGCGTGATTCGTGTATGGGGGGCAGACGGGTCTTGTTCCAGAGGCCGCCATGGCCGTCCGGACAAGACGGGGTGCGAGGCATATGCACATGCACAGGTCGGAGTTTCTAGGTCCAGCCATGGCGTGATGAGGTCAAGTTGACGGCAAAGGGTGGCGCCCCAACGACGTAATGAGAGGCCCAATGGGCAAGCTGAAAGTACGAAGATTCCAGAAGCGGGATTGTGCATTGCAAGCGACGGGTCTCAGCGTGGTATACGGTCGATGCGATGACGGGGCTCTGGCGGGGCCCAGGGCCGAGGCCGTGTATGGTTATCAGATGCGGCCGCGCCGAGATACCGAAGACCGGCTGCATCCGATAGCAGTCCAAGTATATCATGGCGCCCTTGCACGGCGCGCGATGATAGTGAAGGATGAACAATAGGGGCAGCCATCACATGCTGTGAGCCGCGTGATGGCGCGTGTATGCTGCCGGTCGTCCGTGAAATACGTCGAACAGAAATATACCGACAGTAGAGTATTTTTTTGCAGGACCAGGGGGTTGGATAAGAGCAGTCCCGGCGTCGGAGGCGGGCAGCCAAGCGTGCTTCGGGACAGGTGGGCGTGTGGGCGGTGGTGGTGGTGCGGTGTGGTGTGGTCATGTCAGCCCTCGGAGGCGGCGTGGTTGATCGGCAGTCAGTCGTAGTATTAGCAAAGGCGGTCGGGCGCGGGAGAGAGAGGGCGAGAGGGAGAGACGGGGAGAGGAGCTGGACATGGATCGTCACCACCATTCTTCTACTCACTCCCTCTCTCTCCCTCTCTCTCATGCGCATGCTTGCGGCCTCTGCTAGACTTCACCCTCCGCTGCCCTCGATCGCATTGCCCTTGCTGGCAACAACCACTCGGGCTCGCCTGTCCGCCAGCCCAGGTACGTGCCGTCGAAGCCACCATCTGATAACGGCGCACTGCAAAAAAAAGCATCAGATAACCCACCACCACCATCACCACCACCCCGCGCATTGTGCATGTCATGGTCGCGCAGCTTAGCAAGCCACGCGGAACATGAGCGCCCGCACCCGCGCCCTCGCCCTCGCCCGCTGCATCTGCTTGTCTGATTTCGCACCGCACGCCCGCAATGACTAACATGTTGCTAACCACGGTTCGCGCTAGCTGTTCTCCTGGCCGCGTCTTCAATACCCTCGCCGCCGCCGCTATCTCGTCTTCCTCCTCCACCCCGCCGCCACATGGCTTCCTCGACTCCCACCATGACCACCTCGATACCCACCACAGCCACCTCGCATCCCCACGACCCCATTCCCCAGGAGCCCAAAGCCATTCCCCACCTGTCTCTGCGCCCCTCGTCGTCGTCGCAGCCCGAGCACCTCTCGCCCAAGTCGTCGAGCGAAGCCGCACCCTGGGCCACCAGCAGCGATGACTCCGAGGCGCCCATGACGCCAATCACCGAGCCCGACCACGCCGTCGATGAGGTCGTCGACAAACTGCATGACCTACCCGCCGCTGCCGTCACCCTCGCCGAGCAGCCGCGCCCTCGCCGAGCATCCACGACGCTGATTTCCGACAGCCCAAACGACATCAGACGCATACTGGGCGAGGGAGAGACGGCCACCAAGCTCATCAGCCAATGCTGCGGCGGAGGCTGCTGCCTGCTCAAGACACTGGCTCCTGATTCCGCCTCGCCCAACTTCGTGCCCGTCGTCATTCCCGACAGCCATGCCTTCCGCACCCTCAATCTCAAACTGGGCCCCCTCGCCATGGACAGCGAGCTCACAGACACGACCCCGCTCCCGCCCGTCAACATGTCATTCGAGTCCCTGCCTTCCAAGGACACCAAGCACGTGTCCGAGGTGCAAAAGATGCCTCCCAAATACGTCCAGCCCCACCCGCCCTACGAAGTCTACTCGGCGCCTCTCTACCACGCCCGCGAATTGACCAAGCCGGGCGCCGAGAAGCGCACAATTCACTTTGACATTGACGTCACCGACTATCCAGATGAGGGAGGCGTCGACTTCAAGGTTGGCGGTGCTGTCGGCATTTGCCCGCCCAACTCGCAGGAAATGGTCGACGAGCTGTTCGACATTCTGTGCATCCCCAGATTTGTCCGCGACAAGCCAGTCACACTCAAGACCTTCTCGGGGAGGTGGCCGACCATCTGGGGAGAAGACCAGCCGCGCGAGCTTATCACAACTCGCCGCGAGCTGCTGACATGGTGCACAGATATCCAGTCAAACCCCCCGACCAAGAACCTTCTCCGCATCCTGGCCGAGTATGCCGAGGCACCAAATGAGAAGAAGATCTTGACCTACCTCTGCTCGGCCCAAGGACAGGCCGCCTTCTGCGACCTGCGCACTTCATCTCACTTTACTGTTGCACAGATCCTCAGCGCATTCCCCTCGGCAAAGCCGCCGCTACCTCACCTTCTTTCCGTCCTCACCCAGTTAATGCCTCGATTCTACTCGCTCTCCAATGACCCCCACATCTCTTCGGCTCGCCCCGGCCTTCCAGGCACCCGTCGGCTCATTGAAATGGCCGTCACCGTTCACGAAACACCCGATTGGCACGCCCCACACGCTTCACGCACTGGTGTTGGCAGTGGCTTCATGGAGCGCATGGCCCATGCCTTCATCACGGCCGAGAATGAAGGTGTCGACCCCCGCAGCATTCTGGATCTCCGCGTCCCCATGTTCCGTGGCCTCATGGCAAACCCGCTTTCCAAGCAATTTGGCGGAGAAGGCCCTATGGTCCTCATCGGCGCTGGTGTCGGCATGGCGCCCTTCCGCGGCTTTATCCTAAACAGGCTCAAGAACGCCAACTGCGCCAACAAGATCTGGCTCATCCAGGGCGTCCGAGACTCGATGCTTGACGAGCTATACTCTGGCGAACTGGGAGACCACGAACGGGAAATCAAAAAGGTTGTCCAGAGCCGCAAGGTCAAGGCTGGAGGCAACAACGAAGTCAAATACGTACAAGACGAGGTCAGAGTGCAAGCCGACATTGTCTGGTTCGTCATCAACGCTCTGGACGGACGCATCTTTGTCTGTGGTTCTAGCAAGGGCATGGGCGAGGGCGTCGAAGCATCCTTGATCGACGTCGCAATGCAAAAGGGAGGCTTGAGTGAATCACAGGCTAAGGAGTTTTGGGCCAAGAAGAAGGAAGACGGCCAATACATTGCTGTAAGTTTAGACTCCAGTGACGTCGACTCCACAAGCACTAACGTTTATTCAGGAAACCTGGTAAAATTCCTAGCACCTTCCCACACCATGTAATAGGTTACGAATTTCATTACACCAAAAAAAGATACGTGTATGAGCTTTGTATTAACTTCGACATCGCCGCGGCGTTTTTTGTTTTCTTTTTATACACAAAGGCGTCATTTAGAAACGAGGGTGATGTATCAGGCAGGCCATTAGAAACCCCAAATTACGCATTACCAAGAGGATGCGAAAGGCTAGCCACGACCTGGACTTGTCTTTTTTTTGAACGGGAATATTTCCATCTTTTTAGAAAAGGAGGTTTTTTTAAATTAGTTCCAACAAAGAGTACGGCGTTTTTTTTGTTTTTTTGAGAGTCCCAGGACAGGAGATTCTCCATGGTCAGAAACAAGCTATAAACATTTTTTTTCTGGCTTGTGGTTACTTTGTTCATGTTGCAACAATACCATGCTTGATAGCAACCAATGCAATGCAATGAAAACAACAAAAAACTTGATAGCAACCAATGCAATGCAATGAAAACAACAAAAAACTTGATTGCTATCGACATTTGCAATTTCGCAGTCGCTGTCTTAAAGTTGCTCTTCTTCCCCTTTCCTTTCGCCAAGATAACGATGTTGATGATGATGCATCCTCATGTGTCGTGCGTGTCATGCCGGGCAGTAAACCCGCTCGCTCCGCTACCCGAGGCCAGGCCAACCTGTGATGGAAGCAGAAGAGTTAGTCAAAACACGTCTTTTTCTGACCAGTACACATGGAAAGAAAAAGAATAGACTTACTCCAAACACTCCTCTCCCCATTTACCCTGGTAACCCTGACCTTATCCCCAACGCTCCACAGCACCTCTTCCTCGTCTCCATGCGCCGCATCCCAAAACGCATACCTACCAAACACGGGGCTCCACCTCGCTCCCGTATCGATCCTACGGTCGCGCTGCATGCGCTTGAGCACCTCGCCATGGGGACCCTGGCCCGGCTTGCCCGTCTCGAAATCGATATTGATACTCTTGCATCGTACGCAGTTGTGCACAAACACCACGTTTGTTTTACCGTTGACCTGGATGGTGCCCCAGTAGTCTTCTTGCCAGGGCTGGTCTTGGTGGTCTTCGTCTTGTGCATGGCTATGGGAACTGGATTTCAAGACAACGTTTGGCCGGAACTTTGTTATATCCATTGGTTTTTCGGGCGTGTTTGGGTCGCGCAGGCGGCGCGAGACGTCGGCGAGGGAGGCGGCGGTGCAGAAGAGGTAGGGGGCGCAGTCTGCAAAGGTGAGTTTGTTCTGGCCTAGTG
The DNA here is from genome assembly GCF_000359705.1 of Exserohilum turcica Et28A. Taxonomy (NCBI): domain Eukaryota; kingdom Fungi; phylum Ascomycota; class Dothideomycetes; order Pleosporales; family Pleosporaceae; genus Exserohilum; species Exserohilum turcicum. Next base: position 991,303 of record NW_007360136.1, on the reverse strand, counting down.
AAGTACTGGTCGTGGTACTAGTGCGGTTCCAGAGTTTGGGTAGGAGCTTCGATGATGAAGAGGAATTGGACATTTCGCTGAAGAGAGGGGAGCGTCGGTTTGGACCCAGATAGACGAGGTCCACGTCGAAGCCTAGACAGAAAGTGAACCAGTCGCTGTAGCGTTGCGGCATGAGGAATGCTGGTGTCGCGCTGCCGTGCATGTTTACGGATACCGTTTTCAGGTCTGCAGTGTCGGGTTCCAGGGGGATGGCGATGCTGGATTGGCGCGAGGTGTCGCCGCACGCGAGATAGTGGACTGTGATGACTGCATTGTCTTTGTTTTTGTTACCGCTGCTTTGGGCACTGTCTGATGACTTCTCGGCTGATGATATCTCCTGCACGAATTGCGTCATCTGTGGGCATTCGGCTACGGCCATGTTTTTGTAGCCTGAGGGCGTTTTGATGAGGAGCATGAAGGAGCCTGTGTTGATGTGTTAACTAGTGTTGCGTTATCCTGCAAATGTGTGTGGGATAGAGAGACGGGGGGATATTACGGTCATGTGCAAAGCCATGGGACGTTGCAATAGCAGACATAGATTTTATCGATCGCACCGATTTAATGGGATACACGTAGATCTGGCTTTCTATCAGCATTCGTAATAACGATGATACATTCTCTCCATCTTCAAAGAGTACAGCATCAAAGAAGATGAAATACATACCTCTGCTATTTCCAATTCAGGTACATCTTTCTCCTTAACAACGGCCGCGTTTCCTGGCTTCGAACTGAGTAAGCCTTGGGAATAGCACACAAGCGCAACCGGGACAATACAAGCTGCCGTGGCCAGCAGCCATATCGGCGGTACGTTGGCAATGGAAGCCTTGTATTCTCCTTGCATATTCAGTGAGATTCAATTCAAGAGGGATGTGTACGACTCGGAGCAAGATAATGGATGGAAGAAAACGTGGACGAGGTGAATGATGTGCCGCGTGGAGATGAGGTGAGATAAATGATGGGGAGGTAGGGTTCCCCACCACTCAGCACGCCTTACCAAGACGCTAGACGAAGACGAGTAATTCCTCGGGTCTCGAAGCTTTTCATATATAATCCTATTGAACGAGGGGAAACCCCTGTACCCTTGACTAATGCCTTAATATTTTGCTAGGTAGGTCTGAAAACTAGTGGCTGTAGCGTATAGGTTACCTTGTTCGCCCTCACGGGTAGGCTCCGCGGAAGTGAAGGATGTAGGCAAGTAATGCCGGAAAGGCATTGTGATCGCTCAATACATCCCTGCAAATATTCTCAACCTAATCCGTGGACTGATTTGTGGAGGTGTAATGTGTATTAATCATCTGCAGATCTAGACTCGCTTTCCAAAGACCCTAAACCTCTTTACTCCACCATCAGGAATAATGACCAGCTTTGCATGCGTGTACCCTTTGCCTGATACTTCCTTCAACTCAGCCTTGTACACGTGTTCTGTGTCTGGACCTGATTTCTGCGGTTCGAGTACCTCGACCCACCCTGCATCGTCATGACTCGGGTCTTTGTCAAAAGCACCCGCAAAGACCTGCACTTTTTGTGGGAAGTTGCCCCTAAAGTGTGCAGTGTCGACGACAATACGATCAATCTCGCCCTTTGCTCCAAGTCGGACAATTGTCCAGTCGACATGCTCACCGCGAGTGCGCTTTGTCTCCCAACCATCGCCCATGTCTTTTCCGCGACCAGGTAGGAGGAGGTTGTCTTTTGTGCCAAAGTGCTGGTCGGAGCAAGATGTTGCAACACCACCCATGACAGTGGCAGAGAGTTCAATCACTGCATCTGCAGACTCTGGGAAGACGGGAACAGCGACACCGTAGAGACGGAAACGCGCAATACCACCGTCGGGGTACATGAGCAATCTGACATGCGTGTAGGCTTTGTCAGTGATGTTGGGCAGCATCCAACCATGTCGCTGACTGGGCCCACATTCCTGCTTGGATAGTATCGTCTCCCAGCCTGTAAAACTCGGCTTCTTCACCTCCTCTTCATCTTTCTCGTTGCTGATGAAAGCGCCTTCGACGACGATTTCTGGAGCATGGTTGCCGTTGAAAAAGGCAGTGTCAATCTCAACACCGGCCACTTTTCCGCTCGCAGTTCCCAGCCTCAAGACAACCCAGTCTGCAGGCTCGGTGTTGTGGCGGCGCGTCTCCCATCCATCGTACCAGGCCCCGGCGTGTGTAAACACACCGATTTTACGGATGGGTGGAGTGGGGGTAATCAGGTTTTCCGCAGCAGCGAACCACTCATCACTACAGGATAGTACTTTTGAACCCAGAGGTGCGGATATCAAGTCTGGAGATTGTCAGCGGACCCAAAGGAGACAGTGCCTGGATTTGTCTATACCTGTGTACTTGGACTTGAATGTTGCGTCAATTTCGTCACTTGGAATGAAGCGGGCCATGGTGCAAATGTTGAAGTATTTGAAAAACCCTGCAATTGAATGAGAAACTGCGATTTAGGGAGTGTAGAAAAAAGGAACTGAGAAACTGAACGTTGTTAAAAATGATGTATGAGGAAGTTACGGCGGTATAGCGGGGTGGTGGGGTAGCTTAGACCCTTAGGAGCAACGCTTACTACTTATCGGGGCTCGCCGATAAACTCTCTTGGCCAAGGATATTCAAGGGCCGATGGCGGAGTCAAACAGATAGCCCAAATCACTATTTTTCATCGAGTAATATATTGCTCCCAGACCAATCGCCGCTGTAGTTCACGTCAACTGCATAACCCTGTTGAACAGCAAATCATTAGCAATGCATCTACCCCACGGGAACAGTCGATAGCGGCATTGCACAATAGCTCAAAGGAGACAAAGTTAATCGACAGAGGCAGGTGATGCGAGTGTCGTGTCGATATTTTCGCTGTCAATTCAAATAGTATTAGCCAGGTTTTTTTAAAAGAAATCTATCAGTGTCTTGGTGCTACGGTGATATCCAATCGGTGGTCCTCTTCAATTCCCACTTCTTCCACTCAATTAGTACGCAGTCGGCTTAACCAGCGTCCACAGGTCTACAACACAACAGGCAAGCGACTTTTCGCTGAACCAACCTCTGGTGACAGGTATATGCTTCGTCTATCGTCGGACTAGTCGCTTGTGACATTCCTTGGGAGACAAGTGATTGTCATGAATGCGATGCTCATCGTACTGGATGCTAGGCGCGACGTAGCTTGAAGGAATTTGGTCTTCGATTCAGCCAGGCAGAATGAAACTGGCTAGCCCATTATGTGGTTAGCAAGGATCAGCAGCTCTACCAACTGTCTTCATCTTCACCCGTAGCTTGGATCATTCCATTGCGACTCGGAATAATACGAGCTGCCGTTCTTGATGGTTCCGCCCGACAAGTCTAGCTTGGCCATGAATTCCGGGGGAACAGTAGGAATGTACTTTCGTTCCCTTTCCTTGTTGACACCTCCAAATCCAGCCCCATAGCTGATGAGCATATCTGTGGATGTTGGTAGTGAGAATGGCAGCATGTACGAGGGGTCTAGAAGAAGCTCATCTGGAGGCTCGTCCTTTTCCTCCTCTTCAGACATCCGCGAGGGCGCTGGGGATTTATCGAATGGCCTGTCTGGGGTCGCTTTGATCGGTGTGGTTGGTGTCGAGTCTGGCCCTTGTGCAGGATTCGGTGATTTTGTTTTTGCAGCTTTGCGGTCGGCTGCAGCTTTCTGCAGATGGATAATGTATTTTGATGCGCTTTTGGGAAGGCCTTTCTCGCCAACTTCTGCTCGATAGTATTTGGCAGTATGTAATAGCTGTTGGGGTGACAGGCGCGTCAGTTGTTGCAGCGTTCCTACAAGCGACTCTAGATCCTCGCCCAGTGACGAAAAGCATTGCAGCCATTGGAGTAATTGTATCAAGGGCTCCAGGTGCCGTTTTGCAGCATCAGCAGTATTCTCCCCCGTGGACGTCATGGAGCCGTTCTCGTAGTGTTCTGGCTGCCGGTTGTTTGATCGCGCCCAGTCTTCCAGTGTGGAGACATTCATGCGTATTTGCATAGCCTTTGTGCGGGCAAGGTACTTTCGATTCGACATGATACGGTTGAATACTTCGGCAGAAATCCAGTATATCAGCTGCGACAGTACCTGGGCGGTAATGACCGAGTGCACGTCGTAGAGGTCAAGGACGAACAAAGTAGACGAGAGGAGGGACGTGATGTTTCGCGGTGAAGGCTGTGCTCGGCGTTTTGGCGACGGTGGTCGGAAGCGTTTTTCGATTGGCTCTATCGGCTTCGCCTTTGGCTTCGAACGAAATATTTTCCACTCGTTCTGGAAATGTACGTCCTCGAAGCCAGGCATCGGCTCATGATCAAGCATCGCTTGGTCTAGATTCTTGTCCATTCTCCGCTCGGCATCACGAATAATCAAGATGAAGATTTCGTTGATCAGCTCGGCCATTTGCAGCTGAAAATCGTTGGTCGATCCCACCAGCCCATGATCTTTTTTGAGATAATGCAGGAGCAATGTGGCATTCGACATCCAAAAGGCCAGCACCGTCATGTCCCACTGGTGCTTCTCAACCACCTCATTGATCTTGTTCATGGCAGATACCAACAGTGTCTCGAGCAGCTCTGGGTTGGCATGGTAATGTGCATATCGGGCACTGAGGAATAATATGTTTGCGGGTACGGGTTTCTGCGAAGGAGAGCGTTGCGGCGTCATGTTGGTGATGATGATGTCGAGGATGCGCTCGAGCTCGTTTTCCTGGAAGACAAACATTTGGTCGTTGAGACACCTGTCCCATACGAACTCTTGGGCTTCTTCTTCTGGCTCTCCGGGGGACTACAGTCATCAGCGGTGCATTCACACGAAGCAGTTTTTACTCTGTACCTCTGGTTGCTCGTCCAGGCCGAGATTTCCAATATCCACTTCCAGGTTGAAGGCGCTCTCCATCATCATGCGGCGCTTCATGTCGTTTTCCTGCATTTCCTGCTCAAAGCGGTCTTGCGAGAAGCCAGAGTTGTAAAAGTCATCGCCCACGCCTACGTTCCCAATGACATACCCGCTCTCGTGTAGGTACTCGGACAGCTCCGTGTTGGGCTCGACAAAATCAAAAGCGGTCCTCCCTCCCGAAGACTTGACGTCGGTCGATGCTCCATGGTCTAGCAGAAGCTTGACAATGTCCTTGTGTCGATTTGTCATGGCCCACATGAGGGGCGTCCAGCGATTCTTGTCTTGGATATCAACAGTAGCGCCTTGCTCAAGCAGCGTTGTGGCAACATCATCGTGGCCAAAGCAGCTGGCATAAACCAGTGGGGGGGTGCCCTCGGCGTCAACCGCGTCGATGTTGATGTACTCGCGAGCTTTGCCGTCCAGTAGCCGCTTTACCCTCTCGAGCTCGCCGTTGGAGGCAGCTAGAGTAAAGAGGCCTTGCAGAGCCTCTCTCTTCTCCTCATGCGATAGTTTGTCGTCGGCGACCACTTTGGCCTCGTCGCCGGCGTTGTCGTTTTTGAGGCGCGCCTGGTGAGCGAGCATCTGGACCAGGCGGCTGTCGCTGTCCTCGAGCTGCTGCATGTCCTCATCGCCAAAGGTCGGGTCGTCCAGCGAAAGGTTGAAACTGAGCGGGCGGGCCGGCATGGGCGTGGTGAGGAATTGCGACTGGCCTGTGTGGTGTCAGTAGCCCCTTTTGCGTAGCGCTCCGGCCATGCTCGCCAGCGCTCACCTTGCCATGCGTCATATATCTCTGTTTCTTCGCTCATGATGGTGACAGGCCGCCTGTCATTGAGCGAGGTGGGCAGGTCCGAGGGGAGTTGGCGTGGCTTCTGGGGCTCGCCCAGGTCGCCTGTGTAGGCATGCTCGTGGTCCGCAGCGTCCATGGTGTGACATTGAATTCGGTCGAGGCCGGACAGGGTGGTGGGCGCTCGTCAAGGGCAGCTATTGCGGCGCGAGATGCATGTGTGTGGACAGTCTAGGGCGATATCCCGGCCACCCAGGGCGTAGTGGGGCAGATGCAGGAGCAGGAGCAGGAGCAGGGCGAGAGGCGGGCGGCGGGCGGCGAGCTGGCGGGGTATGTGCCGTGGACAGGCGCGAGAGTCGCAGCCAGACGTCGTCGAGGGCGGGGCGGAGCCAATGGCGGCGGTGTTGAGGCTGCGTGTCTGCACAGCGGCTCTAACAGTTGTCGTCGGCGATGAAGCCACTATCCAACGGGTGACGCGCCAGAGCGATCGGCCGCGCTAGGCCGCATCAGGTCGCACCATGCACCGCGGGGGTGCTTACGCCAGTCGCAAGCGGCCGCCACCAGACGGACGGGCGACGGGTGTGGGCGAGTCTGGAGAAGGCCAGGCAGAATGCATCCGGCGCGCGGCTGCGCTGCTGCTGCTGCTGCTGTTGCTGCTGCTGTGGCGGTGGAGCTGGCTGCGCTGCGTCGGTGGTGGTGGTGGTGCTGCTGCGCTGCTGCGCTGCGTGCTGTGTGCTGCAGGCAAAAGTCAGCCAGTGCAGCGCCCGGGCGGGCGTCGACTATGACGTCCTCCATCCGCCCAGCAGCGAACCAGCGGACGGGGGGGCAAGGCGCAAGGTTGCTGTTGCGGACCGCGCCCAAGCCCACGCTTCTGCCCACGCTTCTGCCCATGCCCATGTGGTGTGGCTGAAATACCATCAGTAAGCACTCCACCTGTCTGGCGACTCTCTCCCATACAGGCGCCCGCCGACGACAAGAGCACCACCACCCCTCGCTCGCCCCAGTCCCCCCAGTCCCCCCAGTCCCCCTCCCTCCCTCCCCCCCCGACCCGCTCCTCGATTGCGCCCTCGCCATGGCAGTCGCGCCCATCGCCCGCCTGTGAAAGCATCGCCCCATCTGCCCACAGCCTCCGCTCCACCCTGCCCACACATCCCACCCCGACAAGCATCGCAGAGCATGCCTTAGACCCGCAGAGGGCGCGACCATCACCAGCACACGATGCCGCCAGACGGCGAGTCCGGGCGGGCTGCGCGCTTTGCCCATATTCTTGTGCGGCTGCAGGAGCTGCCCAATTACGTCTGGGACCCGGAGATCGAGCCCTTCCATTCTGTGGGTGCCGGCCTCCCCATCTCGTCGGTCGCATCGAGAGCGCTAACCACGGGCAGTCGTACGACAACTGGCATTTCTTCGGCTACGAAAAGTCGCCCTCGAGGCACGAGCGACCCATCTCGCGGGGAAGGAGCGGCATCACCTCGCCAACCGCATCGCATTCGCCCGACTCGACGCGCCCGCCCTTCCACCGCAGCCACCGCAGCTCCGGCTCAGAGGCGAGCGCCTCGACGGTGCAAACACACCTCACAAACACCACCGCCAGAGCGCTGGCTCGCGACGGCCGCCCCGTCGTCTGCCGCGTGTCGCCACAAGCCTTGCGCCTAGAGCGCGAGTTCCACCTCTCCAAGCTCGTCGTCAAAGAGTCGGATCCCGAGTGCAAACACTTTGTCCGTCCAATTGAATTTGTTCGCCTGCCCGCAAAGCCTGGCGAGAGCCAGTTGGTCGCCAGCGTCTTCGAGGCCCCCGGCCCAAACTTCCTCCGCGATCTGGTCAATTTTGGGCCAAACTGGTACAACTTCCGCACCAACCCCAGCAGTGCCAACAGCATCGATACAGTGCGGCCCGATGCATTCCCCTCGAGCCAGGGCGTGCCTCTCCTCACCTTCCTCGACTTCGCCGTTGGGTCGGTCGAGTGTCTGGAAATCTTGCACCATGGCCATGAGATTGTGCACGGGGAAATCCGTGGCGATGCCTTCCACTTTGCCGAGTCGGGCGCCGTGAAGATGATTGTGAGTACTTCACGAACCCGCCCCCCCCCCCTTTGGACAACACTCACTGACTTGCTGCAGAACTTTGGCAGTGGGGCCCGCTCATTTGAGAATGGGCTCACAAGCGCCGGCTGGAGTACTTTGTCCAAGGAAACCGGAATTGAACTAAAGCTGGCCTTCATATCTCCCGAACAAACAGGTCGCATGCCCGCTGAGCCGGATACGCGGACCGACATTTACAGCCTTGGCATCCTCTTCTACACAATGCTATGCGGATACACTCCCTTTGACGGCAATACCGCACTCGACGTTATGCAAAATGTCATCAGCAAACGAATCCCCCCTGTTTCTTCAAGACGTCTTGACATCCCAGAGGCCCTCTCTGAAGTCATCCAGCGAATGACACAACGCAACATCGAAGACAGGTATCACTCCACCTCGGGACTCAAGTACGACCTCGCCCGCGTACGCGAGTTGCTCTGTGAAGGCGACGTGGAGGGATTAAAGGCATTCCAGGTCGGCTCAAAGGACATTAGCTGCTTTTTCAATCTCCCATTGAAGTTGATTGGGCGCGAAAGAGAGCGAAAGACAATCGTTGATGTACTCGAGCGAGTGGCGAAACACCGCCGAAATGGCGTCAAGAACTTGCACAGCATGAGTTCAGGCTCGTCCTATTCAGACCAGCGACTGGACTTGCAGTTTGATGATCTCGTTTCAGAGAGTACCAGCTCGAGGGGGTCTGAGAGCAGGCTGAACAGCATCTCGGCAGACGGACCTGTTTTTATGGAGGCGGCTCGATCAATACAGCAAGGCTCGCAAGATGGCTTCCCACACTCAGAAAGCTCCACAGCCGAGGGAAGCGTGGACAACCGACCCCAACTGCAGCTCTCTCATAGAGGGCGATCTAACAATAGCATCGAGAGCTCATTCATGCCTTCTCGCTCACATGAATCCAATGAGGGTTTGCGGACTCTGGCAAGTACACGGAAACTGAGGCGTAAGGCTCGCTGCGAGGCAAGTACAAACGGTATCATGCATCACCTGGGTCAAAGCTAACTCTTGTTAGGTATGTCAATTCTCTAACGTGCAATACAGATTCAGACGCTATTCACCCTTTCAACCAAGTGTGTGCATACTGATTTACGACGTAGGTAATAGCCATTGGCGGGGCCACTGGATTGGGCAAGTCTCGTTTGGTGCAGAGCATACAAAGCACAGCACGAAGTACCGGTTACTTTGCAATGGCCAAATTTGATCCTGCCAAGAAGGCGCCGTTCGACCCCATCCTCAGACTCATGTCTTCTTTTTTTAGGCAAATCTTTTCAGAGGCGGACGTCACTACTGAATTCCATCAACGAATACGCCATTACCTAAGAAATAGCGGTGTTTGGATGGTGCTGAGAAGTTACCTTGATCTGCCCGAGTGGCTCTTGAACACGAGCCATGCTCCCAAAACCCCCCAGCAAAAGGACCTGGACTTTATCAAGGATCGCCGTGCATCCTCTCCTGCTGTTCATTGTGGAAGTGCTGGACACACGGCAGAGGCCTGGCTACGAAGTGGAGGCGCTTCGAAATCGACCCGGTTTATGAATGTCTTCATCGACGTTCTACGACTCCTTGCAATGCACAAGCTCTGCACTTGGAGTCTGGAAGATGTCCAAAATGCCGACACCGAAAGTGCCGAGCTCATACATCACATCGTCCAAGCCAAAATACCCCTTGTTTTGATGTTCACGTATACCGACGAGGAGTCTTTGCCTCGGGAGCTCAGTCCCCTTTTACGAAACGCCACAAAGGTTCAGCTGCTGCCGTTTACCGAAGCTCAAACTGCAGAGTACGTAGCGGAAACTCTGCACCGAGACCATCAATACATACTCCCTTTGGTAGCTGTCATCCAGGAAAAGTCTCGGGGTAACCTGTTTTACATACGCGAGATCCTTGATACATGCTATAGGAAACGATGTGTCTTCTACGAGTGGCGGGAGAACAATTGGGTCTTTGACCTGGACAAGGTGTTCGAGGTGTTCGAAAGCCCAGAATACGGCTCTGCTGTCACGACTGATTTCATATCTCGACGCTTGACTGAGCTACCCTACGAGAGTAGAAAACTTCTTGCGTGGGCCTCCCTGTTGGGTGGCACATTCTCTTTTGAGCTCCTGAAGAAGCTCTTGAAGCCAACAGACGAGCAACCCGCCGGAGCTAGACTGCCAGTTTTTGATAAGAATGAATGTGCTGTCACGGCTCTCAATGAGGCGCTCAACGCGTACGTGCTGATGCCTGCCGAGCAAGACGCTCGATTTAGGTTCAGTCACGATAGATATATAGCCGCCGCCGCCAATGCCTTGGACAAGGAGTGGGATACCCAACTGATGCACTTCACCATCGCCAAAATGATCATTTCGGGAAAGGAGTATCTGGATGACACGGAGTCAAGCTCTAAAGCATTGTACATGCAGAGTCGCCACATATGCCTTGCTGCGGAATTGATCAAGTCCAAGGAATCGATACGAGCGCCATTCCGTGACATGCTTTACCAAGCAGGAGAGACGGCATGTGAGTCTGGCGCGAGATCAACAGGCATCTATTACTTTGCACACAGCCTCAAGCTATTGCAAGACGATCCATGGGACGAAAGCCAGCCAGATGTCTCTTATCAAGAGACACTGCAGTTGTTTGTTCGCTCGGCAGAATGCTATTGGCACCAAGGCATGTATGATGAGGCTCTTAGTCTGATCAAGACTACATTTCAGCATGCAAGAGATCCATGTGATATGGCTGGCTCATTCATCCTACAATCTCGTGTGTTCGCCATCCGTGGTGATAGCTTTGGGTACGTAACTTTGCTAGGCTCCTATGCATGCTGGCACTTTTGTTTTTAAATGGTTTACTAATCATATACAGAGCTCTCCAAGCCTTGAAAGACTGTCTGTCCTTGCTTGGATACCCCATCCCTTCTACGACATGGGAAGCATGTGATGCGCAATTCCAGCAGATTTACAGTGCGCTTCAAAAGATTGACAAGGACGAGCTGCTTAGTCGCCACTCGCCGAAAAATGATCGCGTCTTGATGACCGTCGGCCCTGTGTTCGTTGAACTCCTTAGCGCGGCATTCTGGTCGAACAGCTTGCTTTTCTATCAAGTAACGCTAATGCTGATCAAAGTGCACCTTGAAAAAGGCACCATGTCACAGATTGCGCTTTCATACGTGCACCTTGGCAGCATTGCAGGTGGGCGGTTCAACATGATGAGTTTCGCCGTGGATATGGGTGCCATGGCGAAACGTATCTTCCAGATGTTTCCGGAAGATTACTATACCTTGGGCAGAGGCCAGACCCTGCAGCCTGTATTCCTGGGCCACTTGGAAGGGCCCATAAATGATCTGATTCCCTCCCTAGAAGATGCTTTGCAAGCCACTCTGACTGCGGGGGACCGCATTCTGGCACTCTTAAACGTCGGTATCCAGGCCCATTTCAAAATGCTGGCCTCTCACGACGTTACTGAGTTGGAGGCTTGGATTGAGGAAACTCCTTTGGATATGAAACACTGGCGAAAAGATTTAAGAGGAGGCGTGTTCCTGATGGCCAGCCGCCAATACGCGAGGGCCCTCCAAGGCAAGACGGGGATATCCGACGCATCATCGATTTTGTCCGACCACGAACATAACGAAGCAGAGTATATCGAATTCCTTGAAAAGACTGCGAGCAACCCGAAACGCCCAAAGTCGATATACCTGGCTACCAAACTCCCGCTACTGGTACTGTTCGGGTTCAACTCGGATGCCGTCGCGCTTGGTGAGCTACTTATGCCCATGGTAACTAGCCTTTGGTGCGAACGTTCCAACTACTCGGTCCGATACTACTTGTCATTGGCATACATGGCCATTCTCCGAGAGGACCCTCAGAACACGCGAAGAGAGGAAATGCTTCGACATGTTCGCGACACGCTGAAACAGCTCGAGGCTTGTTGCACAATCACTGACGTCAACTATCGAAGTTGGGTGAACATGCTCACTGCCGTACTAGCCGATATCAACTCTGACCATCCAACTGCGCTGCAATACTACGAAGCCGTGCTAGAACACAGCGAGTGCCACAACTTTACTCTAGACGAAGCATTGGGTCTGGAGCTCTACGCCGATTGGCTTGTGCGAAAAAAGGCCTATAGAGCAGCTCGGCACACGGTCAAGGACTGCATTGCCACATATAGGCGCATGTCAGCGTTTGGCAAGGCAAATCACTTTGCAAGCAAACACGAGTCCCTCCTCCGGCATGCTACCTCACTCACTGCACAAGATGCTGCTGTCCAGACGTCGATCATAGACACAACCAACACTCCATTTAGGCTCGAGCAGAACGACCTGGGGCCGGAAACTGCGGTTGATCGAACGCAGAACTGGATCATTCCCGAAGGCGCTCGTCGTCAGGAGTCAGCCCAGGGTCTGCAGAATGGGCTGTCGGCCGTAGGTCTTGACATGTTGGATCTTTCGTCTATCCTTGAGTCGAGCCAGGTTCTCTCTAGCGAACTAGTGGTGGACAAACTCATGGCCAAGATGAGCTCTATCCTGCTGGAATCCACCGGAGGAACACTTTGCGGCATTGTCATTGAAGACTCGCAGATTGAGTGGTCCATTGCATGCGTGGCCACCAACGAGCCCAACAACGACAGCGGATTCAAATCCGGTGTCACATCGTTTCCTGCGAGTCAGCCTCTGGACACTGTTGACGATTTTGTCGCCCGCCAAGTGACGCTCTACACCTTACGCTTCCGTGAAACAGTCTTTGTTCAGAATCTGCTAGAAGACGACCGCTTCTCCAACGTGTCGGACTCTTACCTCCAACGCAACCCTGAAGGCAAGGCGGTCATTTGCATCCCGATTGTTCACAGCGATCACCTGCTGGGATCGATTTACGTCGAAGGACCGCCCAACTCGTTCACGGAGCGAAACACGCAGGTTCTTCGGTTGCTGGTCAATCAGATATCCATTTCGCTGGCCAATGCACTGCTATTCAAGGAAATAGAGAGGGTTTCGGCGAGCAACGAGGCAATGCTCGAGATGCAAAAACGTGCCTTGGCGCAGGCGCGAGCGGCGGAGATCAAAGCAAAGGAAGCCGAGGCGAATGCTATCCGCAACATGCGATTGAAGGAGGAGGCAGCCAAAGCCAAGAGCCTCTTTCTGGCCAATGTTTCGCACGAGCTACGAACGCCGTTGAACGGAGTGATTGGAATGTCGGAGCTATTGAAAGCATCGCCCCTGAATCCGGAGCAGTCGGAATACGCTGACTCGATTCGCGTCTGTGCAGACACACTGCTTTCCATCATCAATGATCTGCTAGACTACTCCAAGCTGGAGGCTGGAAAGATGAACGTTATGGAGATGCCCATATCGCTCAACGAGACCATTGCCGAGGTTGTTCGGGCTCTTGCGTACACGAATGCGGAGCGTGGGCTCAAAACAATTGAGCAGCTGGACCTAGACCCGGAGATGCTAGTCATGGGCGACCCTGTGCGGCTGCACCAGATCCTGATGAACCTACTGTCGAATAGCTACAAGTTTACGCCAAGAGGGTCGGTGACTGTTCGCGCAGTGGTGGACCAGGAGACGGACGAGTGGGCAGACGTAACATGCAGTGTGATTGATACTGGAATCGGGATTCCAGACGAACAAAAGCAAAAACTGTTCCTTCCCTTTTCACAAATAGAGTCGAGCTCTGCGCGGAGCTACGGTGGCACGGGCCTTGGGCTCAGCATCTGTAAAGCTCTGATAGAAAATGTCATGCATGGGACGGTTCGCCTCGAGAGCCAGCCGGGCAAGGGCACGACGGTGACTTTCTCGCTACGGTTCAAAAAGGTGCCCAAGACGCAGGCGGGCAATCAGCAGCAGAGGAGCAGAGAGCCGGACCCCATGGCGCGGTTCTCTAGTCAGGAGAACAATGGTCATGAGCACGCATCGGGGGCTTGCATTGATCTGTCGACCATCCTGCGGCGGGACCTGCGAGTGTGCATTGCCGAAGACAACCTGATCAACCAGCGCATCGCCATCAGCTTTGTGCAGAAGCTGGGGTTCAAGTGCGATGCCTATCTCGACGGGTTCAAGACGATTGATGCTCTGGAGCGTGCATCGGAGAACGGGCGGCCGTTCCATCTTGTGCTGATGGATGTGCAAATGCCACATTGTGACGGTTACGAAGGTAAAACCGCCCCTGGACACGAGGCGTTTGGCGGGCAGGCTGCTGACTACTTGAAGCGACGAGGCTTATCCGGAAGCACCCCAATCCGGAGATAAGAAATGTGCTCATTATCGCCATGACGGCGTCGGCGATTCAGGGCGACCGTGAAAAGTGTAAGTACTATGGTACATAGGCGGGCTTGTGTGCCGGGGGATTGCTCGGGTGCGAGGGCGAGGGCTGACTTTTTGCCAAGGCATTGAAAGCGGCATGAACAACTACCTGGCCAAACCGGTGCGGGCGCAGACACTCAAGGCGCTGCTCGAGTCGTATCTCAACAAGAGCAATGAGGCTCAAGAGATCCCGAACCTGGCCATCGAGGCAAAGAAGATGGTCAAGGAGGCGCTGAGCGAGGCTGAGACGCTTCCCAAGGTCACGGGGGGCAGTGAGGAGGGGAGGAGGAATAAGGATGCGGGGGCAGAAAATGGCGCGGCTGAGGCAAAGAAGACGGGCCGGCCGCCGAGCATGCGCATGTCGACGACTCAGCACATTTTGCCGAATGGGAAGACGGAGGCTGTGCCGCCTTGGAGCTAGAAGAGACTGTTTGCATCTGGGGGGGGGATGGTAGGTGGGAGTAGGGTGGTGGATGGTGTTGTCTTGTTGACAGGTAGTTTTCTAGGCTGGTGGTGGTACGGTGGGTGCATTGCCAGGCGTTTTGTGCACAGACAAGGGCGTTTTGAGTACAGGATGCATTTCTACTTGGCCAGCTAGGTGTTGGAAGCGCTCCGAAACGGTCAATTATTCAGACACACACACACGAGTCTATGCAGGCGGATTTGGCCGTGCGCGGTACGGGGTAGTGTCGATGGGCGTCTGGGGTCGGGGGCAGGCATGCATGCATGCATGGTGGCAAGCCAAAGGCAGGCGGCTCGCGGTGGTTGAGGGGGTCACGTGAGCAACGCGTCAGCGCCGGCACCGCCCTGTACATGTACGCAGCGTGTGCAGTGAGAGGCTGCGGTGGCCGAGCAGGCAGGCCAGGGCGGCGGGGGCGCTAGGCGGGGACGCTAAGGCCCAAAGCGGGTGGGCGGCTCCACTGGCAGGCGTGCCGCATGATGCGGCAGCGTGCGGCGCAGTGACTCAACCACACTGCGTCTCAGAAGTGGCTCATGGAAGCGTGGCTCAAACGACAGGGTGGCTTAGTTGCCAACGAACAGTGCGGGCGACTGCGCTCCTGCGACCGACGCCGCAACGCTGGCGTACAAAGGACCTGTCAACCAGGGCATAAGCTTTCGAGGAGCCCGGCTGCTTATTTGAGAGAGGGAGAAAAAAAAAGGGGATTGCGTCACGCTCGGCTCCCGGCTTGTGCGCAGGTCAATCACTGGCTAGCCGGCCTGCATCTGTCGGCTGACTGGCCTTTTGCTGGTGTTTCTTTCCTTCTTTCCTCGTGTTTCTCTTCCCTGTTGAGCTGGTCTGCCCCAGTGTGAACAGCAAGCCGCGGCTCTCTCTCTCCCTTTTTGACCCTATAGCTCCCGTCTGTCTCTACACACACACACACACATACACACACACACACACCCATACGCACACCCATACGCACTCACCATGACGACCATTTCACAACCCAAGCGCCACACCGTCTACTCGCACAGCTCGAGTGGGAGTCGGCCCTCTCTCCGCTCGTTTTCAGCATGCTCAGTCCGGTCGGTTAAGCCGTATCCCCAGGTCTTCCAGGGCACCGATGCCGTGCCTCAGAACCAACGGGTGGCTCTCCAACGAGTCATCGACACGCACCAGGCCCTCGAGCTCAAGTACGAACACGAACCGCTGTCGACACCAACAAGCACGACGAGCGGACGGCCCATGTCTTCGTCGTCGTCGATGATGTCGAGTGAAGCGTTTGCGTCCGACTTCAGCGACATTGGTCTTCCGCAGGTCGAAGTGCGGGCTTTCCGCTACCTGCTCCGGCTCTGGGATCCCAACTCGTACCCCGCAGATGACGAGTTTGATGCGGCCATTGCAGCGCGGCGGGGGCAGTTTGAAGAGCAGGCCATCAAGCACTTTATGACGCGCGTAGCGCTCTGGCACAGCGACGAAAAAGCCGGCGAGGGCATGACACGCAGCATCTTCTTCTTCCGGCGGCGGGCCAAGAGCATCCGGGAGACGCTGAGTGCGACGGGCGACGAGGCTGCCAAGGACGACGGCAGCAACGACGGGCTGAAGAAGGTCACGACGCGGGAAGGGCTGGCGCAGCTCGTGTGGACGCTGCTGCAGGACCGGAGTCTGCTGCAGGAATCGGGGCTCAGGCAACGGTGTATGGATGCACTCAAGGACATGTACCATGTGACTTTTACAAAAGAGGGGGGAACACTTGCAATGTGAAGTTAACCCAAATCTGTTCTTATTTTTTTTCTTATTTTCTTTCTTTCTTTCTTTCTTTCTTTCTTTCTTTCTTTCTTTCTTTCTTTCTTTCTTTCTTCCACTTTTCTCTTCATTTCTTTCTCTTAGCGTGTTATTTTTTTGGGGGGGGGGTGTTAACGGAGTAGGGGTAGGGCTTTGGCTAAGGATAGGTAAACTGCTTCGATAATATTATCGGATCTTCTGTAAGTTTGAATACATACAGAGAGAGAGAGAGAATTACACATAGGGAGGCCAAGGAAGGGGAAAGGGGAAATTGCAACCTGGCCTAAAATTAAAACAAAAGTTTCAAGGAGATGTGTTTTGTTTGAGAGGGATAACGTGAGTCTTACCATATGTGCGGTTTTTCCTCAGCCACCCCTTTGCATGGGCCAATCTGTCAGATTACTTATTGGCCAGAGTAAGTAGGTGTTGGAGAGATGGAGAGGAAGATGCTCACTCAAGCCCCCCTGTCGGTTCCCAATGCCAATTTCCCCCCCCCCTCTCTCGTACCCACATGACTTCAGTGCAGTGGCAGCGCCAGCGCCAGCGTCGATCATCTAGTGCGCGGGATGCATGAGGTTCTCACCAGTCTCCGACAACCCCTCCAAGGCGGCGCGCGTGAGCAAGCGACTTCTGCCAAGACAGGCACACATACGAAACGCAAGGAAACACAGCGGGGAAGATGCCGTTGCTGGACGTCGGATATAAACGAATTCACTATGTCGAGTGGAGGCCCGCAGGAGAGCAGCCGGCGCGCGAGACGTTCGTCCTGATGCACGGGCTGGGCTCGTCGCAGAACTACTACTACGCCGTGTGCCAGAGGCTCGTGGCCAGCGGGTTCCGATGCATCGCCTTTGACAACACGGGTGCCGGGCGCTCGCCGTACACGGGGATTGAGCAGAGCGTCGAGGCGCTGGGCGGGGATGTCATTGGTGTCATGGATGCGCTCGGGGTGCAAAAGGCGGTTTTTGTCGGGCACAGCATGGGCGGGTGAGTTTCATTTTTTTTACTTGAAAATTTTCTTCTTGTTCAACGCACATGGCCAAGAAAAAAAGGAGAAAAGAAAAAAAGAAAAAAAGAAAAAAAGACTGATTTGCATGTACTAGTATTGTAGGCGCGCATCTGGCTGCAGAGCGCAGCGAGCGCATGGTTGCGGCGGTGCTCATCGGCCCCGTGTATCCCAACGGCGGGCTGGCAGGCGTGTTTGAAAAGCGCATGGCGACGGTTGAGGCGCACGGGATGCAGGCTTTGGCCGACAGCATTCCGCAGGCGGCGGTGGGGAAAAACGCATCGCTGCTTGCTCAAGCCATGATGCGCGAGCTGCTGCTGGCACAGGACCCGGCGGGCTACGTATCCAATTGCCGGGTCATCGTCAATGCAGCGGTGCCGGCGTACAGCAGCATCCGCGTGCCTGTCCTCATCCTCGCGGGCGACGAGGACAAGAGCGCGCCGGTCGAGGACTGCCGCAAGATGTTTGGCGAGCTTGGGTGCAGTGACAAGAAGATGCAGGTTCTGGCGGGCGTGGGGCACTGGCACTGTCTCGAGGCGGCTGACGAGGTGGCGAGGTTGATTGAGGCGTTTTACCACGAGATACAGTAACGGCAGCACATGCAGTACAGCAATACCCACACGTACATGCACACCGAACGATGCACGATCCATGCGTTACTGCAACAGAAGGGGGGGGAGGGGGGGGCCCAGGAACTGGGGAAGAAGAAAAAGATATATATTGATGTGGTATCGGCGTGACGAGCACGAGTCAAGCAGCAAACTTACCGCTTCTTTGTTGCAGCATCAGTGTGCGTGTGCTCGTCGAGGCATCGGAGGGGGGGGGGGGGATTCGTGAAGAGCACACGCACACGCACACGCACACGCACACGCACACGCACACGCACACGCACACGCACACGCACACGCACACGCACACGCACACGCACACGTGCAAAGGCGACGGGCCAGCAGACCGCATATGCACATGGATGCATGCATGCAGCAACTCATGTAGTAACAGCCAAGTACAGTAGTGGCCGTGCTAACAGGACCCCGACATGGTCGACTGGCGGCCGCATTTCCACAGCGCGTAGGCGTGCCTATACTTGGTTAGTTACGTATGTCCCGCGACTGTGGGTTTGGCTTCGCTGCGTGCCATGCACAAGCAGCCAGCAAAAGGGCCTCCACCACGCCAGGAAGCGCGTACAGTACGCTTGTCTGAGTCGAGTCGAGCGCGTACATCAATCCATCCATCCATCCATCCATCCATGGCTCTTGGCCCCGTGCCGCTGGTGTGCCGCGCTCGCTGTTGATTCGGTCCTTCCCGCCGCCCATGCTGGCACGGGAAACGAGGCTGCCATTCGACGTCCCCAAAGCCCTTGCTGCTCTGTCACACGCCCCTGGCGGGATCGTCTGCCCTCGTTATCGCCCGTGTGCCACATCATTCACTATCTCTCTCTCTCTCTCTTTCACATGCCTGTCTTCTTCTTCCAAGTACTTCTTCTTCTTCTTCCCTTTTCTTTTGCCCTGCCACCCCCCCTGCGTGCGACTTAGCCTGTGACATATTTAGTGCGCCTGTCATGCTCCCCTTCTCAAACGCACGGAAACTAGCCGTCGGCCTCCACTCTCCAGTTTTTTTTTAAATCGCGCCGCTAAGTCTTTTCCAAATCACTTGGCTTAGCCCCTCGGATACCCTCATCTTGTCAGGCGGTGAGGTTGAAGCTTTTGGCCTAGGTGTACAGCCCGCCCACGCGCTCGGCTCAGGCCCCGTCTAAGCTCTCTTGCACGCCGTTTGGTCGCTCTGCCACGGCGCGTGGGCACGCCAACGGCTGGCGATCGACGCCTGCATCCTCTGGCCCCGGGTTGGCTATAAACTAATAGTCCTAGCCTCCCTCTCTCTGTGCCTACTCTGATCGCGTCGCTTGATTCCATCAAGTCTCTCGAGGCCGGCCCCCGCGCTGCGTCACTTGATCGACCCGCCCACGCCTTCGATTCTCCCCCTGCCTCTCTTGCTTGCCCGTCCTTTGTGTCTGTCCGAGGCATCCATCTCATCAACATAGCTCTGTTCGTCTCGGCGTGTGTTGGCACTGGCTGCTGGTATGCCCATTATTTTACCCCTTGAGCACAGGTCGTGGCTATTGCCATGCTAACTACCAATGCAGACGAGTACCGAAATTATCAACCACTAGGTTGACATTGACGGAACCATATCACCTCCTCTGGGCCTTCCAGCCCTCGTCTACGTCACTGTCGTTTTCTCGATTTTTATTTTATTCAAATCACTCCCTTCTATGGATCAGCAATGGATCGAATAGACAGTGCATGCGCTGCATCCTCGTCGCCTTCAAACATGGCCAACCAAGAATCCCTGCCGCTTCACAGGAGCAAGAGCACATCGACTCGCCAACCCGCATCTAAAACATCGGCCGTTGGATCTTCATCCGCCCTGCACCTCGCCCACATGGACCACCGACGTCCCGTATCAGAACACCGCTCACGCCCACTCCGCCAGCAATCCACCACGTCGTCAGAAAACTCGACCAACCGATCCAAAAGCCGAGGCGGCCATGGCTCCAAACCCTCGTCGCGCCGCACCTCGTGCACCATTGTAGATCCCTCGAGGCCAGCGCGTCACTACCGCATCAAGAGTTTCCAAACCCCGTCTGCCGCGCCCCCGACACACGACATTGACGATGTGCTCGCCCTCCACTTCCGCAGCTGCAGCATCTTCACCAACCCCTCGTACCACGCCAGCTCGGCGCTGCCCTCGCCCACGCTCTCGCAATCCGACGCGCCACCCTACTATCCCACCACCGCCACGCGCTTCAGCACCGACGACTCTCTGCGCGTCGTCCAGGAATGCCCCCCCACTGCCGACCCCCCAACCACCCAAAAGACAAACACCACCATGCACTGGACCTCGCCCTGCACCCGCAAACGCGAATACGAACGCATCGACAAGGCAAATAGCGGCCTGCGCGGCTTCCTCCGCAAAATCACGCCGAGCTCTCTTTCGGGTCCACACGAATCTTTCTACAACGACAAGATTCAGAATCACTCGGATGCTGGCTCCGTGCGTCGCTATCGCATTTCCACCGATCGTCTTGCTGTGCATCATGGCGCCATGGAGGAAAAACAAGATGGAGAGACCAACAATCATGACAATCATAATAACAATAGACCGCGCACGAGTCCTGTCCCCAGACCGGCGAGTAGTAGGAGGAAGAAGAAGAAGTGGATTTGTTTCTGAATCTGCTTTTGAGAAGCTCAGGGCTGGAAACTACCATGATGATGATGATGACGAGGAAGAGTCGACGCCATATTGACTTGTTCCCCACGCCTCGGCTCGGCTCGACTCGACTCGGCTGCACATACCACCACTATTCATCCATCCATCCATCCATCCATCCACGCATATCGATACAGCACGTGCGTGCCGGAACCTATTGTTTCCTTTTCTTTTTTTCTTTTTTGTCTTTTAGACCCGATAACGCGGCTATGAACATGTTCCTCAGTTAGTACATGTCTCTTCTTTTTTCTTCTTCTTCTTCTTCTTCTTTTTTTCTCTAATTTCTTCTTATATTCCTTTTTTTCTCCCTCTTATCCATCTAATCCATCCAATCCATCCATATACATACATACAGGCGTTCATCAGCTGCTGGCTGGGGGGAGGGGGGGTCCCTCAAATTGAGATAAGGGGAGCCGGTGGGTGGGGAAGTGGCGTTTATTGATTTTCTTGTTTCTTTTGGGCCGACTGACGGACTTGTTATTGACGATACCCACGGCATTTAGTTTTTTTTTTATTCTGGAGCAAAGGATGTACATGCGAAAGTGTGTTTATCTGTTTATCTGGGGGTTTTTTGAGCGTGGGGGAGAGAAAGAGAGAGGGGAGAGAAAGAGAGTAAGAAAGGAGAGGAGAGGAACAGAGTTAATGCATTATACCATACCACACATATATACATCTCCATCTACATCTATATATATATACATATATCCTAGTCCATCGCCCTACAATACATGGACTAGAAAATAGCCACTTTGTAATTTCCATCTTCTTCATCCTTGAAGTTTGCTTTCTTCACATCTACATCTACATCTACATGTGCGTGCAGCATATAATCCATCGTCGTGTATTCAAGTGGGCACCATGCTGTACAAAGCAGATAGATATACACACACATAGAGAGAGAGAGAGAGAGAGAGAGTGTGTGTGTGTGTGTGTGAGAGAGAGAGAGAGAGAGAGAAAGAGAGTGAGAGAGAGAGAGAGTGTGTGTGTGTGAGAGAGAGAGAGCGAATCAAACAATCATGTATTTCCCCATATACATGTCGAATCTAGAATGCAGAATCCAGAATCCCAGCGAGGGGGAGGGGGGGGGAAATAAAACATCATATTATCATCATTATTCCATCTACAGTACGTCTATGTAACAGCAGCAGCAGCAGCAGTCTACAACTACAACTACAACTTTGCCTCTTCCTTTACACTCCCAATCTTGAGCTTTGCGCCGTAACGCTTGAGGACGTTTTCGTTGTGATACTACAAACAATTCACACATGTACGAGTTAGCTTGAGTACTTGTATCCTTCTTCTTCTTCTTCTACATCATCACACCCCCCCCCCCATGTACATGCACATGCACATGCACATGCACCCTCCCAAACCGCACGGGGAATTCAAAAAAAAAAGGAAATGGGGAAATTCTTTACCTTCCAAAACTGCTTACTCGCATCCTTGCCTCCTACTCTCTTCAGGATCTTGGCGCCGCCGGGATGCTCGTCGACAAAGGAATCCAGCTTGTACACGTCGCTGTCGATGATGATGTAGAGGCCTTTTTCGACCGTGTTGTGCTCGGCGACTTGGGCGGCGGTGAGGGATTCGCTCATTTTGGGCGTTGTCGTCGTCGTCGTTCGTCGTTGTCGTCGTTGTCGTTCGTCGTGGTTGTCGTTGTCGTGATGAGTCTGAGGTAAGTAGAGGTTCGGGAGGGCGCGCGCGCGTCCGTGTGTATGTAAGTATGTATGTGATGCGACGATAGCTACGACACGGAAACAAAAAATCACCACTGCATCCAACTCCGTGTATAGGCGTATATATGGCTGCAGCGAAAGTGGAGGAAGGAAACAAAGGCTTGCCGCCCCGAGGTTGCGGCGTGGGCGGTCTGACATGGACATGCCGAGGTTGCGTCGCGCCGCCGAGTGGGTACTGTTACTTACTGGGGAAAAAGTCGAGTAAGCCATTTCGACGGCGCTGTGATTGGTTGGATTTCTAACCGTGTATGAATGAATGGATGGATGGATGGATTTAGTTGTTATCTTTGAAAGATGCAGCTGGTTAATTGTGTCGGGTTAGTAGTTTTCTTCTGGTAAACGTCTTGGAATGGATGGATTTGCTTGATGCGACTGAGAGACTGTCTTTATTGTCCTTGCACTTGCACGTCAATCTACAACCAACACATCATCTCCAATGCAAAATAACACATCCATTCAATCATTCCATGATGCATTGCTAAAAGTCATGCAAGGTGAATCATAATGGGTTCAACCCGCTCACATGACGTGGAGAATGTCCTGCTCACATGACATGGAGACCGTCCTACTCACATGACGTGGAAAACATTCTGCTCACGACGTGAACTCCTACTCCAACATGATCAAAGCCTGAGAGCGACGAAATAGCCAAACGCCAACGCCATCTCCAACGCCATCGCCATCGCCATCGCCATCGCCATCGCCATCATCATTCCCCACGGGTCGACTCATTGCAATCACTCCCGATTTGCATCTCGTAAAAAGTCACGTTCCTACCACCCCGCACCCACCGCAAATCCTAGTAAGGACTGTTGACAATGTCGTTCCGGCCGAGGTAGCTTCCACGCACCCCACTCCTCCTGCCACCACCAACAAAGCTTGGTGTCGCGATACTTTCCCGAGTTGGCCGCTGCAGCGCCCTTCTCGCAACCATGTCCACTTCATTGGGTAGCGCGACAATCAAGTTCTTATCGGAGCCAAACTTGAAGTTATCAGCCTTGACCTCTTCGGCATAGCGCTTGATGCTGTAGGGATCTTTGCGGTTAGCAAGAACCTTCTTCAGACTCCAGGTGACAATGAAGGGACCAGTAGCAGTGATAATTGTGGTTTCCTTGTCTTCGAGACCGGTATTGAAGCGTGCAGTGGTAAACGAGATTGGGGCTTTGGTCTCGTGTTGGAACTGCGCGACATGGGCGGGCGTAAGGGCGAGCCGGCGGGGTTGTGGTTTGTCATCTTTGGCGAATGACTTTTCAAATCCAAGTTTACCGTCATTCTTGCCGCCTTTTTGAAGTGCGTCAATGAGGAGAAGGTAGGTTCGCGTAGTGGCAAGCACCCAGCGGCCGTCTGCCGAGACGTCCATGCCAATGATGGGGTCGCCTAGCGCGGGGATCAGAGTCTTTGCGTTGATACCCAGTCTGTCAAACAGACGAATGTCTCCCTTCTCCGAAGCCACGGCGATGTGACCCTTTTCAGTGGTTGCAGCAGCGGAAAAGGCATTCTTGGTAGCATATTGTTTGAGCTGGTCATCGACAAGCTTGTTGCCAGACAGGCGAGGATCTATGCGGTAGAGGGCATTGCCTGAGAGACCCAAGAAAGTCTGTTCGCCGCTCATTTGAGCAAATTTCTGTGTACTGTCAGCCCAAGATACACCACTGCAAGATAGCGACTGTACGTACATTCTCTGGTGCAAAGACCTTGACTGGAATGTCGTCGTGTACCTTCCATTCGTCCACAACAGTGCCAGTCTCCAGATCCATCCGGTAAAGGTTGTTGGGGTTCTCCAAGTTTTGCAGAATCATATCCCGATCCTGCTGGTGAAGCATGACCTTGTTGGGGTTGAAAGCCTTGCCCTTTGGAGTCTTGATGTTTGAAATGGTGGTGGAAAATTGTAGTTGGTTGTCGGCAGTGTGCTTGAAGACACCAATCTTGTCACCACGCACAACAAACGATCTGTCGTGTTTGTAGCCAACAGCCAGCTGCGAGTTCTCGTCTCCGTCCTTGGGGCGGGTCTCGACATCGTCTTCAGACTCGTCTGAATCGTAGTGCTCGCTGCGTTGGTCATTAATCTCCTCTTCTTCCTCTTCTTCTTCCTCCTCCTCCTCCTCCTGCTCTTCTTCTGGCACATCCTCCATGGTCATGTCCTGGAATGCTTCCAGAACGTACTCGCGGTCCGTATCCTTTGCTTTGCCCCATTTCGTCTTGTTCAGGTGTTCCCAGAGTGCCTGCATGACACCCTGTTGCATGTTCTCCAGCTCTTCCTGTTCGTTGAATTTCAGAAGCCATGAGTATGCGGAGCCGTCTTCCAGGTAGTGATTGAAGATAAAAGACTTGTATTCGTAGTTGAAAACTGGGTTGATGTCCTCCACAATGGGCTGTCCAAGCCACTCGCGCTCCTCGCCCACAATGTGTAACCAGTAGTCCCAGTCGCCGATTTCAGTCACCGTAACGTTGACCTTGGCATCTTGCCTGATAAAGGTGCCCGACGGGAAGTCGAAGAGGTGGAGCTCAGCATCTCCCTCAACCAGCGTCTCAAGGGCCTGTGGCTGCGCGGCAGATGGTGGCGCGGCAGTAGCCTCTTCGTGCTCTGGGACAGCGCCCTTTCCAGCAGCCTTCTTCGCCATTGTCTCCTTTGTAGTGTTGGGAAATAGGTCTTGGGTGGTTGGGAGCTCGATGGGCTTGACGAACGTAGTTGAGCTTGTGGGGCTGACGATGGGACTTGCGTCGGGAATGGGCTCTTCGTAGTAAGCGAGGGCAGCGAGATCGTCTTCGGTCGCGTGGACGTGGCTCCGCCTGAACTTCCTCTCGTACTGGCACTGCAGGGCCACGCGCTCAAAGAGATCAGCGGTCTCGGGCTTGACTGACGGGTCGCACACAAACTCCCAGAGGTCGTCGATGTCGCCGCTCAGGTCGCGCCAGGCAAAGATCTTCTCGCCGGTGGAGCGGACGTCGTCGCGAAACTGCAGGTCCTCGTCAAGCAGAAATGTCTTCTCGTCCTTGTCTCCTGCTAGCGCACCCAGCGCCGCGTCCTCGTCCTCGTCTGCAAGCAGGTCCTCCTCGCCCTCCTCGTATGCGCGCTGGACGACAAGCTGGTACTGGAACTCCTGTCCCGTGCGGCGGATGGTGGCTGCGGCGTCTTTGAAAATGAGCTCGGAATAGCCCTTGACAGAGCGGGGGCGGACAATGTAGAGCTGGCCCTGGGGGATTTCGACAATCGTCTCTTTTGAGTTATCGCCAAAGACAAGTTTACCCACTGGTGGCGGCACAGGTTAGTGTCGTTACGGCAACGGCGGGGGAGGGGTATTCGCAGGGAGCGGGCTGAGACAAGCAAACAAAGCGGCACTCACGGTTCCGGAGCATAAACATGGCGAGAGCGCGTGTGCGGCTGTGGGACGACGGGGGAGTCGTTAGGAGAACTCTAGGAAGAGTGCGCGTCAAGGCCCATCCGCGAGGAAGCTATCGGCTCTGACTACAAGGCAGAGACGTGCAATCGTGACGGCGGCAAGGGTCCTGCACCCAGTCTCTCGCTTAAGCAACGTCATGCTAGCCTGCCCCTAGCACAACCAGACGTCGCAACCACATGCAAATCTTGGCATGCATGCAGTGAGAGTACTCTTGCTGAGCCTTTTCATTATCCCCAACTACAGGCCTTCCACTTTTAATACTACAAACACACCGCCTTGCCCCTATCGGCTGTGGCGCTCCGCTTAACTACCAGTCCACGAGTGTGACTATACAATAAACAAAAGAATAAAAAAAGTCGAAAGTAGCAATGTCGTTGCCCATCGCTCGCTTGTTGCTTAGAATATTGCCGCTTCAGAGCCTTTTTGGGTATCATGGAATCCTTTTTGCTTGCATATACATCCTCCCATGCTCTTTCTTATGGCGTCTTTTGCGCCCCCCACACAATACTCTCCATAAGGGCGTATGGCGACGAGTCCAGTTCTAACCCAGCCAGTGGGGATTGGGAGAACATGTTTTCCGTGTCACTTCCGAGTGCGTTGTTGATGTCTTGCGCTGTGAAGACGTGCATGGTGGGCGATGCTTGTGAGCTAGTCTCGCTGGTCTTTCGTGTGTGCGTTGATCCGATTCTGAGCAGTCGTTCAAGCGCCGAGACAGACCGTGTAATAGGCGTCGACTGCTCGGCAGGGTCGACGTCCTTGGTCACATCGATAAGCACTTGGATCACGTTTTGCAAAAGTCCGCGCGCGCGTTCGTTGCGGTTGTGCTCGCCGAGGATTCCAAGCAAAAGAGCAGAGCTCAAAGAGCGGTGCACCGCCGACCAAGATCGAGTGGCAAATGGTGTCATGCTTTGCAAGCCCAGAAACGCCTCGACCGTGTTGGTAAGGCTGTCGATACATGTCTTACGTAGCGTCTTGGAAAGATCCAAGTTGGCTGTTGCCGGGCTAATGGCCGGTCGACACAGCTCAGATGTGACGTATGAGATGTGGAGGTATAGTGCCCAATGCTCCAGCTGGTCCCGCATCGACCGACATCTCCGCGAGTCTTTGAGATAATCCGCCGCGTCTATCATGATTTCCTGGAGCTCGTTGCGATGCTCGGTAATCCTCATGAGCGCATCGTGTGAATTCTGTGGCCGTTGACGCTCGCGCACAATGTCGAGTCCTACTTTGCAAAGGCGATACATGCTCTCGACATATGTCCTTGTCCCGGGCGCAGTGTGTTGGCTCATTGGTACCGTGTGGTCGATGGTGGTGGTTGATGAGGCTCTGTCGTACGAAACAGAGAGTAGCGAGTCTTGCCAAAGCAGTGCCCACCATACCTTGCTCCGAATGACTCTTTGATGCACTGGCGTTGACTGTGGGCATTGCCTGTGTAATCCTAGTGTCTGCGAAATACGAACTGTCAAACCCATCAGACTCCAAGCCACGCCAGCATTCATGTTGTTTGAAATGACATTTCCCAGAACCAGCAGCGTTTGTATGTTTTCAATGTTCGCATGCGATAAAAAGTTGGTAAAGCGTAGGCACTCGAAGCTGCAGCACACGTAGACCTGCGAGGTCAACTCCCGCTCTCTTCTTGAAAGACTTGAACATTGACATCCTGAAGCTAATATCGCAAACACCAGGCCTATCCAGTGGAAGTCTTTGCCGTGTATTTGTGAATCTGTTATGCCGTTGGTGCCCTGTGAGCTTGCGCGGTTAATCAGAAAGAGCAGGAGATCGGATTCAATGGCCTCGATGTCAGCAACGGCGGGGTAAACGGCGTGTGCGGTTTCACGATAACTCCGAAAGAAGCTGAGGCATTCAGAGTCGCTCGGCAATGCGTTGGCTAGTTCCCGGGCGCGCAGTATCGATCCGTGAGGCAGCCCCCATAAATCGACAAATGGGTATGTCGCGCTTTCGTTGTCCAGACCAAATATCGGCAGCATGCTCTTCTTGCCCAGCAAATCCTGCACCCCAGGCGCCCACTGCGTATCGCCCCTTCCCAGAGCCATGACGAGCGCCGGGACGGAGCTGGGTCCAATGTGAATCGTTTGGCCGGTGATGTCGTTGCGCGTGTGTATCCCTTGGGTTCGAACGTGGCTCTGCTCGCCGTCCATGGGCGCTGCCGCTGCCAAGGGCGTGTTCCCAGATCCATCTCCTGGGGAGAAGCCATTTATCGGAGGTGGAATCTCTGCGACGCTGCCGACAGCATTCTTCAGATCGCTGAGCGACTTCTCGGCCTGCTGCAGCTTTCCACAGATGCGCTCCCAGTCCTGCCGAGGTCAGCGTGTACTCATTGCCCTTTCCGCTTGGATGCGCACCTCTCGGGGCAGCGTAACAGTGCCGCCGTGTATATGGACCAGGCCGTTGGAGAAGTCATGTCCGTTGTTCTGTCCGACGCCGAGGTTTATTCGTTTCGCAGTGGGGTGCGACTCGCTGGGGGGGTGGTAGGTACATAGTTCGGGATGTTCGCGCACAACGCACGTCTTGCATGGCACGTTTTGGTCGCATTTGACCTTGCGCTGGCGACACGGATAGCAAGCCTGTAGGTGAATCAAGAAGTCAGCGCATCACCGTGGGGCCCGCGCTGCTACCAGGCCAGAATGCGCCGGGAGATATAGCCCAATTCGGCAAACCAGAGAGGCGGTTTGTTTTTCGACTCCTCATGCTAGTGCCAGACGCCCGTCACGGCCTCCTCGTCACTCTCGACTCTCCATGTCGGCTGCTCGTGCATGACGCATTCAAATCGTGCGTACCTTGTACTCTCGTGCCTTCCGCTTCCTCCTCAAGATCTCGTCGACATCAGCTCGCGGCGGCGTGTCCTGCATATATCCATTTGGCGCATGTGGATTGTGCTGGTCCTTCAAGTCATCCATGGTCGAAGTTCGGAGGAAAGTCGTCGAAAGGCGAAATGGGCCGGACAAGCGCGCTTGGGTGGAGTGGTTGTTCGCTCGGGCTTTCCGCTCGCTGAAGCCCCACTCCGGCCAGCCTCAGGATCGCCGGCTGTTCTCTGAATCAGCTAATCACGCGACTTGCCCGCTGCTAGCCTCCAAATTTTCCCTAGTCTTTTTGCTTCCCCTTCCTCAACGACAAGGCCCTCACCACCACCCTCGATTATGACATCACCAAGCCTTGCTTACACGCGTCCACCATGTTAGTTCATGACTCAACACGCCAGTTCGCAGCAATCGCATCAGCATCGGCGTTTGCCCATCACTTGGCCACGGCAGCGTAATGTGAAACGACAGGTTTATTTACGGATTGGAAACAATTACTCAGTGCTAATATAATATACACAGGACAGGGGTATGCCGGCCCCTCCAAACGCCTTGCAATGCACTACTACAGAAATGAACTGCTCGATAACCGTGGGTATACGTCACGTGACACGTCTTACTCCATCGCCACTTATGCAACCTGCTTCTCATCCTTGGTCTTTGCCTCCTCACTGTAGGCGTAATGCGAACGCGCCCGGATCCGTGCTCCATAAAAGTAGAAGAGGAAAGGAATCGCACAGCACGCAAGGCCAATGAAGGCGAGAAGCGAACTTGCCCATTGGTCTCCGAGGCGGTCATACATCTGGTTCGTGAAGAGCACAGCGCCCGCGCCCCAAAAGCTACGCAGGAATGTTTTGGCAGCCAAGGCAGAGGCGGCCTGGTGCTGGTACGAATCGACGAGGTAGTTGTTTGCCGAGTTGTACAGGAAAATGAAGCCGAAACCGACCGCTCCGCCTCCGAATGCAGGGCCAGCCCAGTGAGTGTCTTTGTAGCTGGTCCAGGCAAAAATGAAGACACCAATGGGAATGAACCAACATGAGCACATCATGGGTATCAAGCGTGCTTCCGCTGGTGGGTGGCCATTGTGCTTCTCCGAGAGCTTGAGGTAGTGTTTGTTGACGAGAGGCGCGCATGCGGCCGAGAGCAAAACACCAACGATAAGCGGAATGAACATCAGGCCAGTTGACCCTGCGTTCCATCCCTTGCCCTTTTGGTATACGATTGGATAGGCGACAAAGAACATGTACAAAAGACCATAGAGAACGGACATGTACACCGAGATCAAGAAGACGATGAGCTCGCGGAAGAGCAACTGGAACGGCCGTAGGAGGAACAGCTGGAGGCGCTGACTGAAGGGTCGCATATCGAGGTCTTGTTCCGTGATATATCTGTCGTCGCCCGTCTCTTTGCGCATCTTCTCCGCCCTCTTGGCGAGAATCTTGGGTGCGTACGTCTCCGGAACCGTGAATGTGATGAGGAACCACGCCACACCGCTGAGGATGAGTTGAATCCAGTAGAGCCAGCGCCAACCACCAGCTTCTCCGAGGTATCCACCAACTAACGGGCCAACACCAGGTCCAATAAAGGGGGCAGCACTAAAAGCTGCCATCGGGACACCTCTCTCCTCAGCCCTCCACATGTCCGCCAATGTACCGCCCACAAGCGTCATGGGCGCTGAGAAAGCTACACCAGCAATGAACCGCGTAGCCAACAAAGTACCAATGTTTTGCGCCACTGCACCGGGGATTGTGAAGATGACCGCAAGGGCAAGCGTAACACCATATACAGGCCTCCTACCCCAGATCTCTGACGCAGGTGCAAATGCCATAGGCCCGACACCAAAACCCACGACGAAAAGCGTAATAGTAAGGAGCGCAACCTCCTCGCTAACCCCAAACTCTGCAGATACGCCTTCAAGATCCGCCGTGATGACTGCCGAGTTAAAGGCTACAACGAAACAAGTTATAGCAACACACATGGTGCACCACCACTTGTACGCCTTGCTCCAGTTTTTGGGGTTCTCCTTATCATCCACGACAAACGTGACGAGATCGTATCGCTCAACCTTGCCGGCATTGGATCGAACCTCTCGAATCATCTGTCCTGAGACGGTTTCCTGGGTGTATTCTTCGAGGGCGGCATTGTTGGAGAGCGTGCGGGTGGGAAGGTTGACAATGTCTTCGGCTGTGGGGACTCGGTGGATGGGTTCGACGGTCGTTCGTTCAGATAGCGCGTCATCGATGTAATGGGGTTGCGCGTGCGTATCTGCAAAGTCCCTTGACATGGGGAATCGGATGCCTTCTGTGGCCATGGCGGACGACGTTGGACCACAAGGCCCTTGTGTGTGAGAGGAACCGTAAATGCTAAACCTTGCAGAGGGAAAGAATGTGTAAGGTCAGATCAGACACTGTCTAGCTATAATGACAGAATCCACAAAGTATGTTATGAGAACCACTTGAATCTTACTGATGCAATCCTCCCATGTCGGGACGGTCCCCGACTCTATATATACATGCACTTGCACCGCAATAACGATAAGAAAAGGCAAAAAAACACTTGCCAGCCCTTTCGTACGAAACACAAATCCTTTCACACTATCTCCCCTTCACAAACCACCCAATACTGACGCATGGCTCAATCCCGCGGATATGTCTCGGGCCTTGGCAACCCTACAACGTTCCCGTCCCTTCGAAAAAAAAAGCACTCATACTCACGTTAGGATCGACACGCCGCCAGAACCCCCTGCTACCCTTACCCGTCGCGCTATATCCCAATCGGGCACTAGCGCCTGATAAGGGGGGGCTATACTTACCGGACCCCGAGAGAAATCCGACCATGGGCGGAAGTCCAAGTGTGGGTTTGACAAAGCAACTTGGACTTATCTATGGATTGTTGGGAAATGGGGGCGAAAAGAGGGATGTGGAATCAAGAAGGGGATTTGGGAGAGAGAGAGAGAGAGAGATGACATATGTGTTTGCGCGGTGGGGATGTAGAGCAATGGCGATGCTGATGATGGTGTTGGTGTTTTGTGTTTGTAGCTATCAGCTGCATGCATGGCTGTTTGATCCCCATGATAGAAGAGTGATGTATGTATGTATGTATGTATGTATGTACATATGTAAACCGTATGTGTATTTGACGTCAGCACCGCCAAACGCATTACCCAGCATCGCGATTGCTGATCTATCGAGTAATGTGATAATCGTACTTTTACGATTGACGGATTGACTCACATTGGCCTTGCTACACCGAGTCAAACACGCACGCACACGTTTGTATTTTCGCTCTCAAGATGTCACGGATACGGATGTGAGTGTGTTGCAATGAATCAATCGCTTGTGGGTCCGTGAGTAACAAAACCTGTGCCTGCACACATCCATAGTACATTTAGTCGGACTGGGATGCTGATAAGAAGGGTGGCCCGTTGTAGGAGTCAGAGCCTTTGTTTCGTCTAGAACCATTGCATAGCCGTGTGGCGTGGGCATAGCGAGGGTTTTCCGTGGTTGTCGGTGTGATGGGTGAAGCGGTAATCTAGATTTTTTGCGGTACTTAGCGGACTGGCTCTGCTCTGCTCTGCTCTGCTCTCCTTACATATCTACACCTGAGCTTAGCATTGGATGAGCAAAAACTCAACAGCAATAGTAGCAGTAACAGCAGATAGAAGCACGAATCCAGCATAGGTGTTCTGGAACGCAGCCGAGGACCGGATACGTCACACCGGCGGGAACGAGATAGACACCTAGTACATTACATACAGTACACAGCAAATAGCCAGGGCCCAGGGTATCAGCTCCACCTCACTGCATACATATGCATTGACCGGGGCAAGCAGCAAGCAAAGCAACGGATAAGGTAACGTGATTGGGGATAGTGCTTATCCGTTCGCACCCCCCCCCCTTTCTAGCTTACACGCGTGTGTCTTACGAGGAAGCGAGCGATTCGAGCATGGTGCTGATTGGATGGGAAATCCAACTTCATGCCCGGGAGTAAGTAGCCAGCAATATGCAATGTCTAGATTTTTCTTTTCTTTTCTTGATGGGCGATGATTTGATAACAGGTAATGTAGCTGACTCATCGATTGGTGGTGCATATGGGCATTCAAGGGTAGGACTTTGCAAGTGCTGTGTTGACTAGTAGCCTGTTCATATGCTGTCTTTTCTAAACAGGAGAGATCTAGCGTTTATAAGTCTCGGGCTGGAAGTGATAGAGTTTTTTTTCTTTCTTCACAGGGCACTAAGAGTGATGTAGTACAGGTTTGTTCAAGCTACGCGCGGACAGTGACATGCAGATTGGTGCGCGTCCCATGGATACTTTGCCGGGCCCAGGGGTAGCGGGATGCGCACGTATCTATGGCCGAAAAGCTTTCCAGCGTGCTTGAAAAATAAACGCCTTGGGTTTTTGTAATTATTGCTCGAGTGCTGTACTCTGAATTGCACATCTACACCTAATCATACCGCACAAGACTACTCGTACATTATGGAGCTACTTAGATCAATGAGATGCGCAAAATAACGTCGAGAAAACTAATATCATGTGGCAGATTTGGATTCCCACATCGTCGCCACAGAACGCTTGCTTACGTATGATGATTTCTGGAATAGCACTGCATATATACTAGAGTAGCGCGCTGAGGATCCGTCTTACTTACCTACAAACTAGCACCATTGCAGTGCGGGTACTACATCCTGCTCTACCGTCAATTATCTAACACGTAACAAGCCATGACGAAAGCAGCATTATCACCACCGTGAGACGCGAAAAGCAGTTGCAGCAACAAGCACAAACCCAGACACATGCACAATCAATCAGCGTATCCATAACATAGCACCAAGATGATTCTAAAAATACCTTGGCCCTACCTCCAAGCCACTGCAAGGGGGACAGCCAAAAACCCAGACATTGAATAGGTAACTGCGAATAGTGGGTAGGAGTTAGCAAATGCAGTAAGATGAGTAATAATAATAATAAAGCATGCAGCTTACGGGATGATGACAGCAGCAAGACCAAACGACCCTTGAACCAGGGACCAGAATCTATGGAAAACAAAAACCCCTCCGCCCTCCCCCGCTTTTTCACTTCAACCTCAACTTCCTTCTCTACTCATTGCCAACAAACACTGTGCTCTCATCAGGCTTCTTTTCCGCCTCATCTTCAATCTCACTCGGCTGCACAACCTGTCTTCCCTTCCAGTTTGACATGAGGCCACCGAGGCCCTTTCTCAGGCCATACTGCATCCAGAGGGGCAGACCGCGTATCATGGGAATCAGGGGCCATGTAGTTTGCGGGAGGGCAATGACCTGGCTCTTTCCGCTGAGCACCGCCTTGACAATGCCCTCGGCAACTGTATCCGGGTACAAGACGCCTTTTGGATCGAAGCCTTCAAAGAGGGCGGTGCGTGTGTAGCCCTGGCACATGAGCACAGTACGCACTTTGGGCGCGTTGTATCTGGCGACTAGCTCGGCGGCAAGGCTCTCGTGGAAGGCAATGGCTGAGGCTTTGGAAGAGGCGTAGTCGGCCATGGAGGGGGCTGAGATCCATCCGGCCAAGGAGGCAACCGTAACGACCATGCCGTGGTTGTTTTCAATCATGTGGGGCAGGAACTGCTGCGCGAGGTAGTAGTGGCTGAAGGCGTTTACGCGGAACGTGAGGTTGATGTCCTTTTCGGTTGAGTCGAGGATGGTCTTGCCGCGGGCGACACCAGCGTTGTTGATCAGCACCGTGGGGTTGCCGAGCGTGGCGCGGATTGAGGATGCGGCTGCCGCAATCGACTGAGGCGACGTGAGGTCGCATCGGAAGAAGCGCACAGAAGGAGGCGCTGGTGGTTTGTTAGTCCCCAAGATGTCTTTTTTTCTGACGCATACCGCAGACACATACCCTCATACGTCAGGTCCTGGACATCCAGCACGGCCACCTTGATGTCCATCTCTGCAAACATGTGCACAATCGCCTTGCCAATGCCATCGCTGCCACCCGTCACAACGACAATCTCACGAGACCAGTCATACGAGTCGCTGGTCCAATTATTGATGACCCTGTTGCTCAGCCATGTGCTGGCCGCGTTGAACAGGCCGAGGCCCACCAACGTCTTCAGGTGCTTGAAAGCTGAGGCATGGCCGGCAGCAAGCGCATTGCCCTGCTGCGTGTAGCGCGCAAGCAGCAAGACGGGAAGTGTAAGCGCGGGGTTAAGAGCCGTTAGCTTGATGAGGTTGGCAAAGGTATCGCGGGTGAAGCCTAAGAGGTATCATATTAATCAGGGGTTGCCCATGGCTAGTTGTGTGCACGGTCGACATAGCATCTGGGGACGGCGGTACCTTCGCGTGCAATACTCCAATCGCTTCGAAGCGGCATTGCGGCGACTGACGATGGGGGCGGATGGTCCCGAGAGGTAGGAGAAGAGAGGATATGCCAGCTGTGCTGAATCCAGCGACTGAGTGTGTGCCTCCTTACATGGTGCCGCGGCGACTTTAATTACCCGTTGATCAGTCAGGAGTGGAGGCAGCTGGACTTGCGCCGCGCCGCCACGGAGGAAGCGGGGTTTCCTACATCAGGGCTAACGCGTCTTCAGCTCCAACCAACAACCGAGGAAGCGGACGGCCATATGCTTTCCCATGCATGTGTCGTCCGCTGCTGCGCTGCCAAGTGGCAGACGTTACGGAACAACAGACGTGTACAGGTGTAGAAAGAATAACCATTATCCACCGTGGTATCCGGTCCATAAAAGACCCACGGCCGCTATGTGCATACAAAAAAAATGAAATACTGGTATCAAATAGGACCCCATCCGAATAACCAAGACATAGGAAAAGTCGTCGCAGAGCAATGTAGAAAGCCTCCCAAACACCAAATTCAAAGTACACGCATAGCAGAATGACAAAGAAAAAGAAAAGAAAAAGAAAAAGACAAAACCCATCCATCCCGCCTATGCAATCATCTAAAACATGTTGCCGCCCTGCTCATAGTCCATAATGGTGCTCTCAGGCGGAGCAACGCTCATGACACGACTGTTGCGGCTTGATCTTGAATCGGGACGATTGATCGACATGGCGCCGCTCGTTACTCGTACCATCTTCTTGGCTCTTGACCCTTGCACAAGCACCTGTGCAGGACATACCACTATCTCCTCCTCACCCTCTCCGAAATCGTCACCCTTCTTGACGACCAGTGGGAACAGCACAATCTTGACTATAGCATTACGTGCCTGGAGTTCGTCGTTTGACGTCGTGTCGCCCGATCGTTCGTTCATCAGAGAGGCGTTGAACGTGACCTTTGCCACGAGATCACCGTTGGTATCGTACTCTGGCTGCAGTGGCGGCAGCATGATGTACTCTGCGCGCTGGGTCCGCATCTCAATGGATAGGTCGACAGCCAGGCGCATGACGTTGCGCAGAGACTCCTGGATCTGCTTTTGGAGATTGGATGGCGGCGGGAGGAGCGTCGAGAGCGTGCTGTAAATCTCATGCATAACAGCTTCTGTGTCTTGGGCGCGCTGCTGCATGAATGCCTCTCTCCTCGAGAGCAGCGTAAGTGTGATGGCTCGCCATTGGGCCACGGCGCGTTGTGGGCCAATCTCCGACAATGTCTTCTCCAGAGACTTGAGCTTCTGTCGCTGTTCTCGGTCCATGCCAAACAGGTACCTGGTAAACACGTACTCCCAGATCATCGTCATTGTGAGTGACATGAAAACGTCTCGTCGTCTCACACGGTCTGCTAGCAGTAGGTCAACATCCGAACCGTCCAGAACGGCATTGTCGAGACGGGTGTCGATTTTCTGCCGCGTTGCTTGGTCCAGCCTGGTGTCGGCTGAGATCTCAGACGAGAGACGGCATGCCCGAGTGTCGGAGAACTTGGAGAATCGCAGTACCCACTGCTGGACGTGCTGGCACAGCTGCTGGCATGCGCTGTCGAAATAGTCTTCATCACGAACCGTGAGGAAGCTCTCGCTGGGCTTCTTGGAAGCGAGGATCTGCTTCTGCAGACTCTTGATTTGCTCGCGTGCAGATGCAAGTTCTGCATTCAGGCGATCAATCTCGGCGTTGCGCTGATCCAGGGCTGCGCCGACTTCGTCGCGGACTGCCTCGGCCAACCCTTGTTGCATTCGAGTGTGTTGCTGACGAAGGTCTTCCAGCTCTCGTTGCGAGGTTTGCCATTGCTCGTGGACCATCTGCCCTTCAGATTGAAGCTGCGCATACCGTTCGTTGGCATCGTTGATAAGGTTGCGCTTTTCCGACTCTAGTTGCTCGTATCGTGCATTGGCTTCTTCAATCAGTTTGCGGTTCTCGGATTGAAGCTCCGAGTACCGGGAATTCGCCTCGTTGGTAAGACTGCGGTTGGCATCGGTCAGTGCGTTGTTGAGCTCTTTCAGCCGTGCAATCTCTTCTTGTAGTCGCTTCAGCGTATCCTTCAATTGCGCAATGTCGATGTCTCTTTGGTGAATCTCTCGGTCACGTGCTTCTACTTCTTCATGCACGAGCTGCTCGTCCACTTGGCGTTGGTGCTGGGCAGCAAGCAGCGTCTCTTCAGCCTTTGACTTGGCGACTTCAAGCGACTCATTTTGCGCGGCGAGTTGTTCAAGTTGCGTCTGTAAATCGATAATCTGCATACTTTGGCGCTTGCGCACACTGGGTGGGCGCGAGGGTGATATGGGCGACCCTTGAGCCTCGCCCCACGCTTCCTGGAGATGACGGTCAGTAACTGAAACGGCCGACGTAACAAAGACCGGACGACTTACAAAGGTTTCGGCCATACTGGCCCGGCGACCTTTGCCTTCGCCACGAACTGGATCGTAGCTTGGCTCGCTAGAGAGGGCTGCTGTGGTTCCAGCCGCAAGTGCAAGAGTGCTCGCACTCGGGAAAATGGGTTGCCCGCTCTTAGCGTCCTGCGCACTGGCCGTGCCAAGCCTAGACGCCGATCTCAGGTCACCTGACGTTTGCCGGTCCACCCGTCGCAACGAGTGCGAAGAATGGCTGCTCCAAGCACTCGAGGGGCGTTCGTAATCAGGAGACCGCAGTCTCGCAATGTTGCTCATGGAGCGCTGACTCTGTACACTGGACGACCGCCGCTCGCCCAAGGGTTGCTTCATTGTATCCGTGCTTGGAGACGAGCGAGGCATCCTCCGTGCGGGGCTGAGGTTTATTGTGCGATCAATACTCTCGGTTTGCGAAGGCGTGACTCTGCCACGCATGCTTTCCATTGACGGATGTACACTTCGACGCCCTTCAGAAGGCGTGGGTGTTCGAGGCGGAGGTGATCTGAGGCGCTCAGAGAGCATCCTCAAGCTCTCAGTGCGACGAGCTGACTTGAGTGTTCGTTCCGACTGACCTACATCAGTCCTAGATCTTGCCTTCTGTTGCGTGGTAGTCTCCTCTGGACTGTTCTCTGTGATTGACTCCAACTGTGTGTTGCCAGGTGTGCGTTCCGTTTTTGTTGTTGGCGTTGCAATCGCGGTACTGTCTTCGCCCTTCTTCTCGTTGGGGTCACCGAAAATCGACTGGTACGGTTCCTTCTGCTTCAACTGCTTTGTGGGCGACATTCGGCCATGCTGTGGCTCATTATACGTCTTCTTGTCTCTTGTCGGAGTCTCAATGACTCTTTGGCTATCGTGAGCAGGTGTCGGCGGAACTGCAGGTGATGTACCATAGTCGCGCGTTGATGGCGAAGAGTCGAAGAGGACGGAAGTTCGCTCCTTGGTCGCAAACTCAGACCTTGGTGTCGAAGCTCTACTGTAGGTGGGATATTCTGGCAATCCAGGGCTATCTCCCATATCTTGAACACTTGGTGTTGAGCGAGGTGGTGTGCCTGACGGTGTTCTCAACTCCCCAGAACGCTGCTTCAGTTTGTGAACCAGTGTCTCCTTTGGCCCCAATTGCTCCATAGGCACTGGCGATGTTGTTCTTTCGGGCGCATACATGAGCTCTTGCGAAGACTCTAGCGTATGAATGCGCTTCTCGTTTGGCTGCTCTTCGTCGAATGACACCGGATGTGTTCTGCGTTTGTGATGCTCCGGAGCCCCGGATGATCTCTCAACTGATGCTGCTTGTTCCCTGGCTTTTCCCTCAGCCCGTTCAGCCCTTTCCTGTTCTCTCCTGCTCTTCCTGCCCTTCCTTTCTGCTGAATCTGTGTTTCTCTCCTCCAGCTCCTTCCTCCGCGACTCTTCCATTGATGGTTGCGGAACCTC
Organism: Exserohilum turcica Et28A; assembly: GCF_000359705.1. NCBI lineage: Eukaryota > Fungi > Ascomycota > Dothideomycetes > Pleosporales > Pleosporaceae > Exserohilum > Exserohilum turcicum. The sequence continues at coordinate 952,599 of NW_007360136.1, read as the reverse complement.
CTCCTTTGACACAACGTGTGGAAATGGGAACTCCTTCAGCTCTCCAATTACTGACCGACCAGCATAGCTATCCTTGGACCTTTCTCTCTTCATCCTCTCACTCCTTTTCCTTGAGAGTTCACGCTTCACTTCGCGAGCTTCCGTCTGACTCTCCGGTACATTGGAAGGTCCAGTTGACGCCGTAGGCAAGGACCGGCTAGGCTCAGCACCGCGGACAGTGGAGTTAGCTGGAGTCTCAACAGCAAGAGACACATCTGGGAGAGTCTCAATCGCCGGAGTCATCGCAGCTGCATACTCGACACTGTCCTGCAGGAGTGGAGCCTGATCATTGTCCTTTCTTGACTTCTTGCCTCGTTTTGTTGGCGTAACCGAAGTTTGTTCTTCCACATCGACCGGGGCAGCCTCAACAGGTGCTTCTTGTACAGGCTTGCGCTTCTTGTTAGGCTTGACCCTCCTTAGAGACGAAGAAGCGGCCAGTTCATCAGGGTCAGCTTCCTCAAGTACACCGGGAGGTGATCTGCGTGCCGCGAAAATGGGATCATTGAGAACATCTAACGGGTCAAAAGATATTGGGTTTGTTGATCCCATGGCAACCTCGATAGGCGGAAGAACCTCAGGCTCAATGGGTCGACTTGGTCGCATTTTCGGTGAACCAGCGGCGGATGACGGGCGGCTCAAGCTCCCAAGTCGAGATCTGCTGGCCCTCTCCCTGGCAGCAAACACGTCCTCATCAGGGGTGATGTCATGGGTGCTGTGGATTGAGTTTGAGCGATGGAATGACCTGTCGTTGATCACGAATCCAGGATCAAAGCCAGACTCTTGTAGACTTGCAGCGACTGTGGCCGCAAAGTCAATCTCTCTTGCCGGTGACTTTGAATCCGATCTTCCTGGTGATACTAGATCCAGGTGACTGCGGGATAAGACTCGGGATGCGTGCCGTTTCTCAGGAGACACAGGTCGTTTCTCAGGAGACATAGGTCGCTTCTCAGGAGAACCCGACTGCTCATGACTCTCATACTGTTCAGCGAGACTCCTAACACTCCCGGATGCCCCGCGACGTAAGGTCCGCCCAGCGGCAGGAGTGCCTTGAGAATCTCCGCGTTCGAAAAACGCTGCGAGCTTGTGTTTCTTGGACGGCTTCCTCTGGAGCATTGGCGGTTCAGCCGGTTCAGGTGCTGGTGCAGGCATGGCCGGTGAGGCCATGTCGGTTGGCCGGCTCACTTTGGAAGGGGCATCTAGGGCCGTGACGACGCTAGGTTCACGCGCAGTCTTGACAGCAGCCTTTGAATCCTCTACTGGTCCTGCATCCTTTTCCTTGCGTTGCTTCCTCAACGTCGGCGAAACAACTTCAGATGCTGGTCCTAGCACTGCGCTCACATCTTTACTAGCATCCTCAGACAAAGCAGGTACGCTTGATTCCTGGTTCGCGACCTGTGGCGAAGAAGCTTGTTTGACGTCCTTGGGCAGTTCCCGTTCTTGCAATTCTCCCTGGACACCAGCAGGTTCCGAAGCACCAGCATCAGGATTGGACTTTGACGTTGACTTCTGCTGCTCGGGCTTGTTCAGAACAGTCTCGGTTTCGGGTATTGGCTCGGCTGGAACCGTGGGAGTTTCTGGCTCAACACTCATAGGGACGTCATGATGAGCATCTCTTGCGGCTGGCGAAAGAGGCACTTGCTGGCTAGGTTCAGCTACAACGGGTGTCTCAACCACGGACTGCAGCGGCTCGGCTTGCAGTTCTCTGGCTGAGACATCCTTGACTGTTCGACTTTGATCGTCCTGCTGCTTGTTCTTGTTGTCTGTCTCAGGCTCTTCGTCCTTCGGAACAGAAGGAATGACTGGCTCTAGCTCTGCCATGGGTTGTGATTCATTAGCTTCTTCTGAGACTGCCGCCAAATCTGGAACGTTCGCGTCGTGCGATCCATGAGAGGGGCTTGTCTCTGACGTTAACGCAGCCGACTTCTCAATCACAACGGGCTCACAGACCTCAGATGATGACACTGGCTTCATGGCAGTCTCTGGCTCAATGACGGCGGTGGGGGTAAGAGGTTCTTCCGACGCAGGGACTTGCGACGGCACGGATGCTTCGTAGTCGGGTAGAAGGATCTCTCGAGACTTGTTATCTTTCTTGCCAAGCTCCATCGATGGCGTGGATGACTCAATAGCCGTCTGCTGAACACTCTTCTCAATATCCACAGCCTGTGGCTCAGAAGCCATGGGTACTTCTTCAATCGGCTGCTGGGTAACTGGTTCAAGAGGTTCATCTCTGCTCAGAACAGCTTCTTCTGCCTTCTTTCCCTTCTCCTTCTTGCTCGGTTCATGGAAAGGTGCCTTGGTCGGTACTTGCTCTTCTTCCACAGTAGGTGCTCCAACGACTTGACTTGTCTCAACGCTAGGCTCTTGGATAACGGGTTCCTTGACAAGAGGCTCTTCAACGACGCTCTTCTCGACCACCGCACGCTCCTCAGCAACAGGTGCAATCGCCGGCTTCTCAACAACCTTCTCCTTCGTCTCAACCGCAGCCGCAGTATCGGCCGCAGGAGTCGTCGGTTTGGGGTCGGAGATGCTCTTGCTCTTGCTCGCCTTCTTCTTATTCTTCTTGAGGAGCTGGGTAACGGCGTCAAGGATCGAAGTGGATTGAGTAGTAGAGGGCGTCGCCTGAAGCTTGTCGTACGAAGCGACCTCAGCGTCGGGTACTTTAGGGCGAACGCGAAGGTCGGGAACCTCGTCTTTGATGGCCCTGAAGGATGGCAAGGGCCCGGGTGCTGGGGTGCTGGCCTCTTGGCTTGTCTTCTCGGCTTCCTTGGGTAGACTTGAAGGCTCGGGAACTGGATCCACAACCTTGCGCAAGCTGTCTTCCAATGGCACGTCGCCAACCTCGGACAAAAATTCGCCCTTAGTCTGCTCCACATTTGGTGCGCTTTCTACGATGGAGGAGGCAGGTTGATCCGGCTGTGCGATAGACTCGGAGGGTGCGGGCAAAACTTCAGGCTGGCTAATTGTCTCTACCGCAACAGGAGGCTGAACCTCGTTGACAGGCGTAGCTGGTGCATCTACCGCCCCTTGAGTTTCCTCGACCACTTTCTCAGCCTTCTTGCTCTTCTTCTTGCTCTTCTTGGACTTTGAAGGAGATACTGGCGTGTCTTCGGCTTTGGAGGGCTCCTGTTCAACTTGTCGCTCGAAACTTTCAGTCGCAGGCGTATCGAGAATCTCGCGCGACGGCTCAACAGCAACTTCAGATGCAATAGGCTCTGAAGGGACAATTGGCTCAACAACACCTGGCTGGATCTCGACCTTCTCGGGAGTTCCTTGAGGAATGCTGTTAGTGTCGTGTCCCTCCGTAACCGGCTCGATAGAAGCTTCGACTGGAGTTGCAATGCCCGACGCTGAGAGGCTCTTCTTGCCCTTCTTCTTGTCCTTTTTCGATTTCTTAGATGGAGAAGAGTCAAGTACAACTTCCTTCTCGTCTTTCTGGGCATCCACGGGTGGCTGGGGTTCGCTTGCAGTATCAACAACCTCAAATGTTGATGGAACGAGGACTCGTTCGGGTTCCATGGATTGCGCAATAGGCTCAACAGGCTGTTCCACAGGGAGAGCACCTGCGGTTGGTTCTTGGTCGAGGGTTTGCTCAGTAGAGTGGGAAGTCTCAGGGGCATAATCCTGCATCTGAACATCTTCAGGAGTGCTTTCTGGCAAAACAAAGACATCAGCCTCATTCGACGGCACTTGCTGCTCAGGCTGCGTAGGAGCCTCGATTGCAACAGGGAGAAGTTCCTCCTTCTGCACAGGCTCTACTACAACATCTTCCTTGCCATAGCCATCAGAACCGACGATGTTGGTAGTCTGGTCAGGAAGAGTAGTGGAATGCTTCGCTTCTGGCTCATCAACCTTGGGCTCTACATCCACTGCCTTTGGTGCTGGCGTTTGCTCAGGAATCTCAGAAGGAACGCTAGCAGACTCATCGGCTAGTTCGCGAGTAGCAGGCTGCGTCTTGTTCTTCTTGTCTTTCTTCGCCTTCTTTGCTTTCCTGGGGCTGAGAGTCGCTGCGTCGTCCCAGCCGAGATCCTGTGGTTCTGACTCAACGGGCTTTGCACTCGAGCTTTCGGTCGCAGGCTCCGGTGGGTCTCGCGTTGTTTCGGGCTCTACAACAGGCTCTTGGACTGGAGATGCTTCTGCCAAAGGCGGTTGCTGAACTTGTTCAGTTGAAATGGATTCGGCAACGTCGGGAACAGCAGGAGATTCCGCTGCAGGCGTAGCAATAGGCTCGATCACAAGCTCGCTTTCAACGACGGGTTCGTCACCAAGGGCAGCCAGTTGCTTCTGAGCCTTCTTCTTTTCTTTCTTGCTCAGCTTGGGACTAAGGGCGGGCTCCTCGGCATCATTTTTGTCCTTGAATTCTTCCTTGACTTGTTCAGCAGGTGCAGTCTCCTCAGCCTGAATGGGAACGGGAGCCTGTTCGCTGAGCACGCGCTCCGGCTCAGCAATAGGCATCGGAGCCACTTCTTCTGGTACGACAGCGGGCTCAGGATCCATCGCAATCTCTCTCTCCTTTGCCTGCTCAACAACAGCAGGTGCAACAAGATCTTGTGCATCGGCGGTAGAGGGAGCATCTACAGTGGGCGTAGTGATGATCTCGGACTTAGTTTCCGGTAGAGCTTCAACAACTGGAGTTGCGACTCCCGACTTCTTAGCCTTCTTCTTGCTTTTCTTCTTGGAGGATGAGGGTGAAGCTGGCTCCTCCAGGGGAGGTTCGACATCTTGGACAGGTGGAATGGTGGCTTGCTCAGGCTCGATCTGGGGTTGCTCTTCGACGACAACCTCCTGCTGAGGGATGGCGTTGAATGCTGTTTCGTTTGCGGACTCCATGATTGGGTCGTTCTTGGTTGGCTCCTCAGCGATAGGGGCTTCTTGCGGCAGGCTTGGTGGTACATTGTCGGCCTGTGCCACTTCATCCAGCTGTTTGACTACAGGCTCCGGTGCAGTCTCTGGCAACACTACGGATGCATCTTCTGCGAGTGGAGCTTGAGAATCAGGTTCCTTGTCGGGGGCAGGTGCCATGATCGTAGCTTCATTGTCGCGCGAAGCCTCGGCAACAGGTGCTTCCTGAGGCACAGGCGCTGTCTCAACTTCAATGTCAGATCTCTCCAAAGCCTTCGCTTTAGCCTTCTTGTCCTTCTTCCTATCCTTCTTTTCGAGAAGCGCCTCATCCCTCAAAGTCTCAGGCTCTACAACTATATTCGAAAGTGGCTCGGCGTCGGTTGTATTTGGCGTAGGCAGCATCTCTCTTCTCGACGCTTCAGTCGTATCTTCAGCACCAGGAATCCGAACATCGTCCTGTGTTGACTCAAGGACACGGTGGTCTTTTGTAACCGCAGGATCGATTTCAGGAGCCACGACTTCCTCGTCAACTTTTTGCTCGGCTTTTGGAACAATTTCGATCGACGTCTCGGCTTCAGACTGCCGTTCCGCGGGTTTCTTGTCGTTTTTTGGAGAAAGCGGCACAGGAAGCTGCTCAACGGGCACTTGCGGCTCGATCGAAGTTTCCAAGGCAGGCTGCAGTGTCTCTGGCTGTTCAGACACGACGTCTCGAGACTCGATGGGCGCTGCGTGCTCAGTGACGGGCGTTGCAGGTCGTACAATTTCCTCAGATGCTGTTGGCTTTTGCTCTTCGACTAACACGGGCTGAACAGCAGATGATGGCTCGACGGCAGGTTGTACATTGCCTCTCTCCTTCGTCTGCTCAGGAGGAACCTCCTCAGCGATTTCGCGTTCACCAGCTGGTTCCTGTCTCTGCAACGTCGTGTCCTTCAAAACCCCAGTCGTCCTTTGAGGCTCAGGAAGGGCTTGCTGAATAGGCTGTTCGACCTGACTCTGCTGCTTTGCCTTCTTGCTCTTCTTGGGTGAGATCGGTTCCTCGATAACTTGCTCCTCTGGTTGCTGGACTTTGGAGGAAACAGCGTCAATTGGTTCCAGAATGTCCATGGCACGATCGATATCGTCGGATGCAGACTCCACGGTTGCTGCTTCACGACTAGTAGTAGGAGCAGGTACAGACGCAACAGTCTCAGGCTCGGCAATATCCTTTGTCGTAACGGGAGGAACCGTTGCATCCTTGATTTCCGGAGCTGTAGTCATCTCGGTGGGCTTGTCTGCTACTTCAGGTTCGACGGGTTGAACAACAACATCGCCTTCTGTACGGGCGACATCCTCAATGGGCTTTACATCTTCAACTGCAGACACAAGTGGCTTTTCCGGTTCCGAAGTCACCGTGTCGGTGGTGAGCTGTTCCTCTCGAACCACGTCCTGTGCAGGCTCCAGAATACTCGTGTCTTGCGCCGGCTCATCGACAAGAGATGCGCGTTTGTTCTTCTTGTCCTCCTTTGTCTTTGGTGAGCTGGGCGTCTCGTCGTTACTTTCAGTAGTAGTCTCGAGTGGCTGCGGTACAGCTTCAGGAGCTGGTACATCGTCAACCACAACGCTGCTTTCGTCCTGAGATACCGGCGGCAGAACAGAAATCTCTGTTGAAACAACTGGCTCGACCTCTACAGCTGGCATTAGCCCCGCAACAAGAGGCTCGGATGCATCAGTTGAAGAAGGTATTTCCGGTACCAAATCTTCAACAACTGGCTCTTGCTTTTCATCCTTGACAACCTCTTCTGCAGTAGCAGGTTCAACATCGCCAGCAGCAGGTTCTTCTTGTGTCAGGCCCAATACCGGTTCTCGAGCAACATCGAAAGGCTTTTTCTCCGCATCACCGACATCCTCTGCACTCTTTTCCAGTACCTCGCCGCTCACCATTCCTAGCTCTTGCTTAGGTTCCGCAGACACATCATGGTCCATCTCTTTCTCCTCCGAGACTCCCGGTGCCTCGTACACATCATCACGCTCACTCTTCACACCACTATCAACAAGCTCGTTCGCAAAAGTATGGGGATATGATGGCGGTACCCCCGAGAAAGGTAGTTGGGTCTCCGAAAGTATAGGCATCGACAGAGACGGCTGAGTATCAGAGTTGGCTGCCTCAGACGTCTCGTGCGCTAAAAAAGACTGGCTCTTCTGGTCTTGCTTCTTGGCCTTCTTCTTGTCCTTCTTCGGCGAGAGGGGAGGCGCCTCGTCGGGCTCTTTGTCAGGTGGTTTGGCATCGCCTGGGGGTTGGTCAGGCGCAGTGCTTGCTGTAGTCTCTGTTTCAATTGGAGCTGGTCCGGAAGCATCGGTTGTAGTCGAGGATGGGAGCAGCTCTTGTGTTGGCTTGGGCTCAGCAGTAGGTTCTTCTACTGCTGCTGGAGCAGCAGTCTGTTTGCTAGGAGAGGCTCCACTTTCAGCGATAGAAGCACGCTTAGCCTTCTTCAGCTTCTTCTTCGCCGATTTCGACAGGTTCGCCCATTCCGCTGGCTCTTGCTCCTCATCTTCTTTAGCTTGCGTTGGTGTGGCAGTTGACTCGTCCAGCTGGGTAGGCACTTCAGCAGTAGGTTCGGGCAAAGAGATCGAACTAGCTGGCTCCCTGTCCTTGACTTCGTAATCAGCAGCAGCAACCGGCGCAATCGGAACATCAGCACTGCGCTCCAAAGACTCATCGGCAGATGTAGCAGGCAGATCGGGCACTGCTGTAAAGGTCTGCTCATCCAAAGGTGCTGTCATAGCGGTTTCCTCATTAGCACGCGGTGCAGGAGGCTGCACATCGTTCAGAGAGACATCCTTGGCCTCTTCAACTGGTTGCTCGACGATGTTTGCAGGCTCAGAAGACTCAGCCTCTGCAATCGAGGCACGCTTGGCTGCCTTCTTTGCCTTTTTCTTCTCGTTCTTGGATAGCGAGGATGTGTCTTCTTCTACAGCTTGAACGGCGGGCTCCTCTACCACGGGGGTGGCAAGTGCGGGTTCACCGGAGGGAGTCGCAGAAATGTCCAGTTTCTCAGTGTCAGGTTTTCTGGACTCATCGACCAGAGTGGAAGAAGATGGCTCAATCTCTGCAACCGAGCCGCGCTTCGACTTCTTAGCCTTCTTCTTTTCTTTCTTGGACATGGTCGGTGCTTCCTCAGCCGTAGCTTCAGGTTGAGCAATCTCTTCAGCGACAGGGACAGGTTCGTCAACTGGCGTGGATTTGGTTTCCTGCTCCTCGACGACAGCAGGAGTCGTGACAGTGAAATCGTCAGCCCGAGAAGCTTCAGAGACTGGTTCTTCTGCAACCAAAGGCGCAGAAGTGGCTTCTTCGGCACCTGAGATGCGCTCAGCTTCCTCCTCCTTTTCGACAGGAGCCCTAGATTCCTCGACAGTCTGCTGAACGGTATCCAGCTGCCGAGCCACAGTCTCACCACCAGAAAGCGACTTCTCAGCCTCCAAAACCGGAATTTGCTCTGGTGTCGGTGTCACGGGTACAAACACCATAGGTTCCGTAGCGTCAGCGGCCTCGCGCTCAACCGAAGCGTCCGCAACCTCCGGAATGACATCAGACTCCGACTTCACTTTTCCACCAGCCACATCTTCAACCACAGGCGCACTAGGCTGTTCGCGTGAGACTTGCTCTGTGTGCTCTACGTCCTTGGGCTTTGCGTCATCAACCGACGCATCCTTGGAATCAACAGCAGGAGCCAGTTCCGATGCAGTTGACGTTTTGTTGTCAAGGAGCGAAGCACGCTTGTCCTTCTTAGCCTTCTTCTTGCTCTTCTTCGAAACAGGCTCTTCGGCTTCTGGCTCCCGAGATGCAGATTCGGATTCAACTTCAGGTTCAGGTTGCGCAACCAGCGTCTCGCTCTCAGCCTCAGGTGCAGGCGTGGCATCGGCATTGGGCGCGACATCGTCGTTTGCAGAATCAACAGGCGATAGCTTCGGGCGCGCAGTCTCGAGAACGTCCTGAGACTCGGTGACAGGACCTTGGATACCAGCATCGGGGGCAGATGGCTTGAGGGGCTCTTCAGCAGGCGTGGCAAGAGCCTCGGCCTCAAGCGCCTTCCTCTCAAGTTCGGCTTTCTTCGCTTTCTTAGCCTTTTTCTTGTCCTTTGGTGAAACCGGTGCTGCATCTTCTGTAGTAACGGGCTCCGCCTCGGTCGGAAGAGCCTCTTCGGGCTTTTGTTCAGTCTCTATTGGAGCAAAGGGAATTGGTGCTGGCTCGGGAGCAACTTCCTGTGTGATTGGCTCTTCGGCTGACACGACACTAGGCTGTGCCTCCGCCATCGACTCGCGCTTCTTGTCCTTTTTCTTTTTGCTCTTCTTGGGCGTCGTGGGCGCATCTTCAAGGTAAGCTGATTTCTCAAGCGCTGGCGTCTCGGGCAATGCAATGTCGGCAGGTGTCTGGGTCTCTGACGGGGCCTCAGCCTGAACAAACACTGTAGATGGCTCTTCCTTTTGCTCAATCGGTTTTCCACGAGACTCGACAGTCGGCTTCTCATCTGCATCACGCGCGGGAACAGTTTCGCGTGCGACAGAATTGGCAACAGAATCGCGTGGCACCTCCTTGACGAGATCCTCCGCCGCAGACAGAGAAGGTTCAACCATGCGCTCTTGGCTCTTGTTCTCAGGTACGACCTCAGTAATGGCTTCAGGAACAGCAGCCATACCAGGCTCGAGCTCAAGAGTAGTAGAGCGCTCTTCAGGTTCAACTTCTTGGCTAGCCTTAGTCTTCTTCCCCTTCTTCTTCTCTTTCTTGGGAGAAGAAGGCTCGACGCGTTCAGCTTCCACGATCTCAGTCGAAGCAGCAGGAGCGGCAGCGGCAGTATCTTCGCTTGTTTCACGACCAACTTGCGGTGTAACTTCCTTGACACTTTCCTCAACAGCAGGTGTAGGCTCAACCGGGACTTGACCATCAAACGCTGTACTGGGGACATCGCGCGAAGATGACGCAGTATCCTCGACACGCTTCTCATCTTGAGCTGGTTCAAAAACGACGTCGAACTGTGGCGCAGGCTCTTCAGTAACCGGTGTGCTTGGCTCAGTGGTATCAATCGATTTTCCTTTCTTACCCTTCTTCTTTTTGCTCTTCTTCGACGGAGTTTCAGGCTCAGCGACTGATTCGACTGGTACTACAGGAGCGACGGTATCTTGGCCTGGTTTGGTCGGAGTGTCGAGAGTGCTAGCATCAGCTGGTTGAACGGGAATTACGTTCTGGGTGGCTTCAACTTGCGAAGAAGGTATGGGTTCTTCCAGATCCTTGTCGTCAGTCTCAGGGAGAGCTACGAGTTCGGCAGCAGGCATGGAGTCTACGTTGGCAACCTCTTCTCGTGCTGATGGCGCAGCCTCTGTGCTCGCCTGCTCGTCTTTCACGGGGTCCGCAGAAACCTTGGGCTGAGTTACAGGGACATTGGCGGACACTGTGGCTGGTTCCTTTGCAATTTTCTTGTCCTCGCTCTTTGATGCCGCCTCCAGCTGATCCGCAGCAACACTCTTAGCAACATCTCGGTCTAAAGTTTGTGAGACAGGTACCGCCTCGGCTTCTGGAGCTGGTGTCTCTGCAGGCTGTGCCTGAGCATCTTGCTCCGGCACCAAAGCTTGCGATTTCTCTTGCACCGGCTCGACATTGGCAGTGGGCTCATTTGAAGTATCTTGAACAGCAGTCTGAGCGTCATTTTTCGAAACAAAAACATCTTCAGTCGGGGCACTCAGGTCCACCGACTTCCCCTTCTTAGCCTTCTTCTTCTTGGACTTCTTTGTCGGCGTTGCAGGTTCTTCTTCCAATGGGGTACCAGGTTGCGGAGGCTCCTCGGTCGGTCTAGCCGGGGCAAGGATTGGCTCCTCCGTCATAGTCTCAACTGGCGCTGGCACTACCACGGAAGACTCTTGCTTATCAGAGACTGTGGGCTCCACGATGACTTCGCGAGCAGGTGTGACATCTGCAGGTTGTTCTGGGGCATGAGTACTGACACCAATAGCTGGTGTGGGCTCGATACCAAGTCCCAGCTCGCGCGTTACTTCAGCAGTAGGCGTAGTGACCACGTCCTCATCTGTTTTGCTCTTCTTAGCCTTCTTTTTCTTGGACTTTTTCGAAGGCGTCGAGGGTTCCTCCAATGCCAGTGTAGCTTGCTGTGAAGGTTCCACGATTGGCTCAGTAGTAGTAGCTACCTCAGTAGGCAATGGTCGAGCATCCGGGTTTGTCGCATCTCGCGTAGCAGTTGTGTTGTCGACAGCATCCTCCGGTTGAGCCAACTCTGGTACGGGCTGCTCTGCCTTTTGCTCAACAGATGCAATGTCTCGCTCGGTATTGGCGACATCAGCGGCAACTTCAGGAGCTGGTGTGCTGGGCTCCTCAGTCGAGGTCTTGGCCTTCTTGCCCTTCTTCTTGTCTTTCTTCGGAGATGCAACATCCACATTCTCAACCACTGACTCGGGCTCCGCCTGCGGTTCGACTTGTGCCGGAACCACTGGCTCGGAGACTGCGTCCTTAGGCTCGAAAGTCTTCTCCGCTGGCAATGCTGTTCCCATGGGCTCCTCTCGCGCAACTTCTATGGGGTCACGCTGTTCTACAGGCGCATAGAGGTCATCGTTGAAGTTGTCAGAGGGCAAAGGAACGGCCGCAGCATCGGAACCGTCACCAAGGCTCTTTTCTAGGCGAGGCTGCTCTACCACATCAGCTTGGTCCAAGGGCGCATGCTTCTCAATCTTGCGAGATTCATCAACAACCTCAACCTTTGCAGCCGGCTCATCGACTGGTGCAGAAGCTTCAACCGCAGGAACGGAAGATTCAGCTACATTCTCAACTTCAGTCTGGGGCGTTGACAAACCACTCTTGCGCTTGCTCTTCTTGCTCTTTTTACCCTTTGGCGTAACGGGAGGTTCGACTTCTGGAAGCGTCGACGTAGGCGCGGTCTCAGGCTCTTGGACAGGAGAAATATCTTTGCTTGTCTCCGTCTCCAAGGGTTCGATAAGATCATCGTCCGCTTGCTGCATCGGAAGAGGAATGCTTGCGGCATCCACCTGGGTAGATTCTGGAGGCACTTCAGTGGCACGCTGTGAATCCTGAGAAGTTACAGAAGGCTCTGTGACAGTGGTAGAAGGCTCGGCGATGGGCTCAGTCTCGGGCTGAGATGTAGAAACACTGCTTTTCCTCTTGCTCTTCTTCTCCTTGTTCGTCTTTGGAGGCACTTCGGGAGTGGAAGAGACGGCTTCTTGAGGTTCATCCCGGTCCGTTGCCGCGACCTTTTCGGAACGTAAAGAAAACGGCTTAGGTGCAATTTCCGGTCGAATTGGCTTGGACTCAGAAACTGGGAGCTGCTTGACTTCAGTCTCAGTGGCAATGTCTCTTTCTTGTGCAGGAGCTTCAACTGTAGAGGCAGACTCGCGGGAAGGAACATCAAGCGAGCGTTCTGCCACAGGCGTAATTGCTTCCGTGACTGTCGGTGTCTCAATCTCAGTGCTTTCCCGCTCAGCCTTTTTGCTCTTCTTCTTGGACTTCTTGGACTTCTTCTCGCCTTCAGCTGGGATAGCCTCTTCCTCGGCAGGAAGTGAAGGCTCCACAGTTGCGGGCAGTGCCACAACAGGCTCTTGATCAGCAGCACTCTTGTCTTGCGGCCTAGCTGTAGGCTGCTCAGGGTGCATAGAAGACTCCAGTTCTCGAACAATTGTAGAAGGCTCTTCGCTAAGAGGTGTAGGCTCGGGAACCAGCTGTTCGCCCCATGCATCGACAGCCTCTTCGAGTGGAGTCTCGCGAAGCTCTGGCTCTTGAGTAAGTGTAGAAGGCTCCTCACCAAGAGGCGTAGGCTCAGGTACCAACTGCTCGCCCCACGCATCCACCGCAACTTCCATGGGAGTCTCCACCACCTCACGCTCAACAAGCGGAGCAGGCGCAGCAACAGGCTCAGCGGATCCAGAGGTTTGTAAACTGCTTCTCTTCGCCTTCTTCTCCTTCTTGCTTTTCTTCTTCTTCAGAGGGCTGGATTCAGGCGACACGGGTTCCTGAGCAGGGGCTTCGGGGTCGGTTACAATAGGCTCGGCGGGCTTGGTCGACGCTGGGAATGAGAAAGAGGGCTTGCCGCCATCTGTGAAGAATGTGGTCTGAGGAGGGGTGTATGGAGTGGCTTCTGCGGCCTTGTCGGTAGTGGACTCTGTTTTGCTGCTCGATGCAGAGGGCTTTACTGATGCTGGAGCGTCTGATGGTGTTAGAGCAGACGGCTTTCCGTCGTCGGTAGTGAAGTTGTGTTGAGGTGTGACGAAAGCGGGAGCCTCTTCCTTCTTCTCTTGGAGATCTCTATTGATGACATCGCTTTTCTCTGTGGCCGTCGATGGCATAGTCGGGAAGGGAAAGGCGGGCTTTCCACTGTCGGTAAAGAAGGTGCTCTGCGGGGGTACGAATACCGTAGGCTCTTTCTTCTCAGTCTCCGCTCTATTGACGATAGGCTGGGTTGACTCCGCAGTAGTTGGTGTTCTAGCGGGAAACGAGAAGGAGGGCTTTCCGCCGTCAGTGAAAAAGCTGCTCTGTGGCGAACCAAACACGGCCGCTTCTTTCTTCTTAATCGGCTCAGCTTTTGTAACGACAGGCTCAACCAGCGCTTCAGCAGTAACTGGTTTGGCTGGGAACGCAAACGCCGGCTTTCCGGCATCGGTGAAGAAACTGCTTTGAGGTGGAACGAAGACAGTAGGTTCCCTCTCGCCAGTCTCTTTGATCGCCTCTTCCTTCTTCGTCTCATCAATCTTCTCGACGATGGGCTTAGCAGACTCGTCAGTAACTGAAGTCTCTTTCGTCTCAGTCGCCTCGGCTGTCTCAACGGTAGGCTCAACAGGCGCCTCGACTTTTGACGAGCTGGCCGGGAACGCGAACGCCGGTTTTCCACCATCAGTAAAGAAACTGCTTTGAGGTGGGGTAAACGCCGGAATCTCTTTCTTCTTGTCAGTCTTCTCAGCGCGCTTCCCAACAACCGATTCAGCCAACGCCACTGTAGCCGACGACTTAGCCGGGAACGTAAAGGACTGTCCCCCACCATCGGTAAAGAAGCTGCCCTTGCGTGGCGGGACCGGCGGACGTTCCTTCTTCTTCTTGTCTTGCTCAACGACATCGACTTGTCTCTCTGCTTCGACAGGCTTAGTCTCGACAGAAGGAGGAGAAGCGACGGGTGGAAACGAGAAAGACGGCTTGCCATCATCAACGAAAAATGCCGTAGCAGGCGTGGTATCTTCAGGACTCTTTGCCTTGCGTGCTTCAGCCGGTACATCGCCAGTCTTATCTGCGGGTGCTTGACTGGGCGCAGGTGGCGTCTGGGGATATACGAATGATGGTTTTCCGTCGTCAGTGAACAAGGCGGTGCGAGGTGAAACTTGGCTGGATTCTTCTGTTGCGACTTTCAGTTTGGGCTTGGGCGGTACATCCTGCATGATGACGGGAGGCCTGGTGTCAGCAGTCTTCTTCTCAGATGTCGCTGGGGGAGAGCCTTGGTGCTTGCGCTTGGCTTCTTCCCGGCGGGCGGCCAACGCGGCGAGAACTGCGGATTGCGCTATTGGGGAAGTAGGAGGCGACGATGTTGGTGAAGTAGGGGCCTTCTTCTTTCCCCAGCCGATTTTACCCCATAGACTCGAGCCCCAGCCTGGGGTTGCGGACTGGCCTTCGATTGTGGAGGCTCGACGAGACTCTTCGATAAATGCCTTGGGTGTTTCGGTAGCATCTGCTGTGCTGGGCCTTTCTTGGATCGTAGGCTCAGGTGGACGGGCAAGAGGCTTTTCTGGAACGACTGGTTTGGTGTCCTCAATTGGCGCAGATGCAGACACAGATTCAGGCTCAGGTGCAACAGTAGGAGCAGCCACCTCTGGTTCATCGGCCTTGGCCTGCGTGTCAACATTTTCGAAAGCGGGCTGAAGGATTTGCTGTTCAATCGCATCTTGTTGCGACTCCGCAGGGGCTAAACTCTTCTCCTCTTGAGCAGGGATTTCAGGTAAAGGGGATGATGCTTCAGGTAGAGAAGACTGCTCGGGCTCGGCTTGCTGGCTGCCACGCTTGCTCTTCTTGCTCTTCTTTTCCTTTTTTTCCTTCTTGCTCTTCTTGGCCTTTGGGGTGACTGCAACGTCATCCTCAACAACCGGCTCAGGTACGGAGGTCTCGGCGGGTTCTGTAGAGACAGTAGCCTCAGGAATTGCCCTCTCAGCCTTTGGGGTCTCAGGTACAAACACCTCGGCAGGTTCTGTAGAAGCGACGGGCTCAGGCACAGCGACGTCAACCGGCTCCGTAGAACCGACCACTTCACGACTAACCTTCTCAGCCTTCGGGGTCTCGGGCACGACCACATCAGCAACCGGCATCTCAGGCACAACCTTCCCCTGCAAACCCTCCTCTTCCCAACCCTTCTTCTTGTCCCCCAAAACAACCTCATCCCAAACCGCTCTTCGAACCTCCGGATCGCGACTATCATCATCTTGCTGCGGCGCCGTGCTATCCAGCACCTTCTGTCGAAACGCATCTTTAGCATCAAAATCCTTACCCGAGGGCTCACCGACCAGCGTGCTGCTATCCGTAACGACAGACTCTGCGGTGTTCTTGTTCCAGTCATCTTCGTTGTCTACAAAAGTCGGGCTGTAAATGTACTGCGAGGAAGGGCCTTCTCCATTCTCAACTAGGGTCGAAACTGTAGACGCGGGGGCGCGAACCTTTTTGCTCTTGGTGCTCTTTTGCTTGCCTTTGCCTTTGATGTCCGGTGTAGTGGTGTCTTCGGCTTGGGTATCTTCGGCTTCTTCGGGCTGCGCGGTTTCAATGCGAGATACGGGTTCCTTGCCATATTTGTCAGATGTTCTTCTGCTCGGGGACAATGAGCGATCTCGCAGCAAGGCGGCGGTGAGTCCGCCTACTGCTGCGCCGAGAGCAGCGTCCTGGAGTCGTGATGAAGTCGAAGACGATGAGGGTTCGTTGCGAGGAGTAGAAATATCACGCATCAAGCTATCGTCGAGTGGAGCACTGCTTCCGAGAGGAGTTGCAAACTGCGGGGAGCTCAATGTCGACGCGAAAGTATCGTCAGTAGACTCATCTTGCTCCTCTGCTTTGGCGTGCTCAAGCGCCGCGGTCAGAGTGTCATAGTTTGGGCCACCAACTTGCCTCCTCACTGGCGAAGCACCTGTAAAGTAATTGGACGCCTTGGGAGTCTCCTGACCAGACTCTTGGATTTCCTCAATCTCACGGTTTGCGAGTTCAGGATGCTGGCGCTCGGGTCCATGCTGAGGAGCAATGAGGTCGGACACTATACTCAAAGGATCAAAGTAACTAGACGAGAATCCAGCGCGCTCTTGGGGCGACTCGTGCGCAGACTCAAACTCTCTATCTGATTCAACGCCAGATGCCACTGAAGCTGTGCTGCTTGGCGGGAGAGGTGGCAATGGCTCTTCAAAGTCGCCCGACTTGCGGTTACGTTCGACAAGGTACAGCGGCCGGAATTCACGAGATGACTTGAACTCTGTAGAGTGTGACTTGCCATGGCGAGAACGAGTCGGCGACGGCTCAGATAGAGGACTCGTTACCAAGCTGGACTCATTCCCATGGTCGCGGTGGACTGCTGGAGATGCGGCCGGCTTACGAAACCTTATTGGAACTGCCGTCGAGGATAGTCGACGCCGCTCGCTTGACGTAGGACGCGAGTACTCGGGCGACCTAGTTGGCGAGCTGGGCCTCGACAGCGGCAGAGGTGGGAGCTCATCTGGGAAAGCTTCTAGCTGCCATGGCTGAAGTCCAGTAAGCCGAGTCAGTAGCGCGCGGCTATCTTCGAATGACAGTTCAGGCGGTGTCTTTGGGCGATGCGGATCCTCGGAGGCGGTGAAGCGTTGGGCATTGTCGAACCTTGGGAGAGGAAATTCGGCCCGATCTCCAGGGATGATGCCACTACCTTGGTGTACCTGATTTTCAGGCTCACTTTTGGGCAGTGGACTTGGAGCGGCGGCGGCCACTGCCCGATCGTCTAAAAAAGACTGCTGTTCTGCTTCTGCTTGTTCATCGGCATGCGAGGGCGGGGTTCGCGGGGGTAAGCGATCCTATACACACAACATCAACATTCATTCTAAATACATTGCGACGACCACCGGTGCTATCGCATATAAGAAGAGCGATGTACCTTTTCGTCATAAGCATCCGTCCTGTCCCTATCTCCTTTCTCACTGCGACTACGGCTGCTCCTCTTCTCGCGTCGGCTACTGCTCGAGATGGTGGAACGTGCGTCATCATCATCTGAGCCGTAAATAGAACTACGTTCTGACCGATGCTTCCGTCTGCGATGCTTGCGCTCTTCATCGTCGTCGTCTCTTGACCTGGACGACTTGCTGGAAGCCTCGGCCAGGTTTTCTCTTGATTTGCTGCTGAAGAGGCCCATGATGCCGCTCGATCTTTTCTCCTTCTCTTTCTCTTTCTCCTTTCGAGAGCTACGGTCATCGTCCCATCCTGCAAAGGAAGATATCAAGGAGGCAGTGTCGTCATCCTCACGTCTCGATCGTCGGCGAGAAGATTTCGGCTCGTCGTAAAAGTCGCCATGCTCAGACGCTGCCGATGAACGCGACCTGGTCTTCCTCTCCGGCGAGCTCTCTTTCTTCTTGTGTCTGCGTCGGTGCTCGCCATTAGCGTCAGAACGAGCTTCAGAGTACGTAGATCGTGTATCCCAGTCGTCAATACCCTCGCCAGTCGTTCGACGGCGGTGTCTTCTCCTTCGCTCTTCGCCTTCAGGGGCCTCATAGCCACGGTCACGGCTACGGCTCCGGCTCCGGTCCCGGTCCCGGTTTGCAGATCTGGCTTCACGGCGTTTGCGACGCCTCTCTTCGCGATCCGGATCTTCGTACTTGTAGCTCAATGAAGCAATCGAACCAATGTCATCCTCGTCATAGGGACTGCCTACTCTGTAGTCATCCTCGTCGTCATCTTCATGTCTGCGCTCAGCGTGAGGGTCGCGCGAGTAGCTGTTGCCATTCTTGCCGTTCGAACTTGGGAAATAGGATTTGTCCGAGTCCTTTTCGGTAGATTCTGTGCGCGCAAAGTCGTCTTCCGGAGCATAGTAGCCAGAGTCAGCTACGCTACGAGAAGTCGAAGGTTCAGCAGTTGTGAATGGAGCGCTAGTAGGAACTTTTGGAGCTTCAACAAGCGGCGGACTCTTGAAGTCATCGGATTGCTCCCGACCGCTAATGTAGTCTTCCTGCTTCATTTCGGTCCTCAGAGGCGATCCAACTGATGGTGACCACTTGCCGCTGCTGGTTCTCTTCTCGCTCTTCCGCTTAGGTGTCTTGTCGGCTAACTCTTCAATGCCCTCGAATGCGTAGCTGGGAATCGTAACATTCCTCTCATGCTCTTCGGGTGCACGGCTGCCACTGGATGGCGTTGAGGGTGCGTCGCGAGCAACGGGCTTCTCGGCGGACTCCAAACTGCGTTTGGCACGTTCGAGGTCGGCGGCCATTCTGTCTTGATCCTGACTCATAGCAGTACCTAGCAAAGCAGCGAAGCCACCGGTCATGGCAGCGGTGACAGCCTTGCTACCACTGCTCTCGTCCTTGTAGGATGTGCTTCGTGATGGTTCAATGTCTCGATCGCGGTCTGCTGGGTGTGACGGCTCCTCGGGGCGTGATGGTTCAATGTCACGAATATCACGATCGACGATTGGACTCGATGGCGCACTAGGCTCACTTATCTCCCAAGTGTCTACGCTCGCTCGCTTGGACGATTTGGACGACTTCTTCTTTTTCTTCTCCTTCTTGCTTGACCTGGACGACGACTCGGAAATCGGAGAGGGTTCCGGCTCATCTCGCCGCGGGACGTCCTGCAAAACTACAATCTCGTCAGTACTCTTCGACTTCTTACCCTTATCCTTCTTTGTTGAAGAAGCAAAAGTCTCCTCCGTAGGTGTCGGTATTTCGGGCTCTTCCACCTCGTCAAAACTGCCTGGAATATGCAGTGGCGCAGGCTCTTCCGGAATCTCGCCTTCAATGAAGCCAGGCCCAGTGATACTGCGTTCAGGCATCCTCCGTGTGTTGTACGCTGGGCCAGGTTGATAGTATGCGGTTTGCACACTGCCCGAGGACAGTGCAGCTGAGACAACTGACGGGGTGATTGCGGTCTGCACACTGCTTGACGATGGTGCAGCTGAGATAATGGACGGGGCAATCGTAGAAGGTGCCTTGTGCGAGTCAGAAAACGGGTTGCTTAGGAGAGATGCGTTGTGCCGCCGGTAGTCATCTGGTTCATGGCGCGGTGAAGGAACGACCGTTGTCACAGATGAAGCAATAGACGATACAACAGAGCTGGGGGCAGTGTTGAATGTCTTTTCCTCCTTCTTTTCACTCTTCTTTGGAGAGGCGCTCACGACGCTGCCCCAACTTGATTCGCTGTCACCGTGGATGTACTGCGTGCTCGGGACAGTCTCCTTGGGCTCGGGGGCCCTCGACACCTCTGGCCGATAAGGCTGGTACGTAGAAGTATCTGGTTGACGGGGCTGGTATCCAGATGGCTCTGGCTGGCGAGGCTTATACACAGTTGGCTCTGGTTGGCGAGGCTTATACACGGTTGGCTCTGGCTGACGGGGCTTATACGTAGGCGTCTCTGGCTGGCGGGGCTGGTACACAGACGATGGCTCTGGTTGATAAGGCTCATAAGCAGACGGCTCGGGTCGATAGGGCTCGTAGGAAGGAGTCGGCTCGCTAGGCTTTGGCTTCTCGCGCTCAACAGTGACCTCATCTGATGCATACTTTGGCTTTTCTTGCTTCTTGAGGTCGCCGTCGGAGACGAATTGCTCGCGGAATGATTCAGGCGTGGGTACATCAAAGTGGTGGAACTGGTTCTCTCCCCAGCTGACTCTAGACCTTGCGCGGTTCATATCATCTGACCTGGATTCGTCTATCGATTCGCTGACAGGCTCGACAGATGGCGTGGGCGAGGGAGATACACTACGCACAGATGACGCACGGCTACCTGGAGGGGTAGGCATAGTGAGGCTCAGTACCGGTATAGGGAGCGGCTGTTGCTTAGTTGGCCGGCCATCTCTTGTGGCAGTAAAAGCGTAAGAAGGCGGATACGGGGGCTGGATGGGTGGGTGGTCCTCATGCGCGTAGTAGGTTTGCAGGTCAGTGACACCCTCGTTGGGGTCTACGACGTGAACCTTTGGCAGATTGTCGTTCTCCAAAAGTTCCTTTGGAGCAAAGAAGTCGGCCTGTGATACCGGCTTAGCAGAATATCGGTCTTCCCAATCTCGTAGGATTTCGCGAGCTTCCTGGCGGGACGACTCTTTGAAGAGATCCGGATTGAAAATGTCTTCGTCGAATATGTCTTGCTCGACTTTGCTGGGCTCAATCGTCTTCACACTAGCCGACTCACGTTTTCCACGCTTGGACTCGCTGCTCTTTGAAGAAGACCGACGCTTGAGGCTGCGATCACGTTTTCGCTCCTTTTCCTTGGCCTTGACCTTCTCCTTCTCTTTCTCTTTCTCCCGTTCCCGTTCTCTCTCCTTTTCCTTGTCCTTGTAGGAAGAGATTGCGGCAGACGCAATCGCCGCGGCGGCACCCGCAGCCATGGCACTGGCAATGGATGATTTCTTGGTGTCTGGCTGCAAGACTTCACGTTCTCTGTCTTGCAACTCCTGCTCCTTGCGCTGCACGGCCGTGGCAGTGGAAGCGACCGAGGCGCCTGTGGGTTGTTGCTCCAGTCTTCGGGCTTGCTCAATTGCATAACGACTGCTGGGTTCTTGTGACTCGCGTTCCCTGCGTCGTCGCTCCAAGTCCTCTTGAATCTCGGCCTCGCGTCTTTCGGCCTCTTGTTGCTGGGCTTCACGGCGCTCTCTTCGCTGTCGCTCGGTTTCCGCTGCCTCGATAGCAAGCTGGCGGTGATGCTCCAGGTGAGCCGCGCGCTGTTGACGCTCGCGGTCCTCGGCCTCTCGCGCTTGGCGTGCTTGTGCTTCTTGCTGCTCACGACGACGATCGTTTTCAAGTCTTGCCAAACGCTCAATCTCCATGAACTTGCGCGCCTCTTCCTGCTGGCGCTGAAGCTCGCGGCGACGGCGCTCCTCTTCCTCGCGGCGGCGTTCTTCCTCCTGGCGGCGATGTTCGTCTTCTTGGCGGCGGCGCTCCTCCTCCTGACGTGCCGTCTCCTCGAGGCGAAGCAGTGTCTGGCGGCGCTCTTCTTCCACCTTGCGAGCTTCCTCTTCTTGTCGTTGCTGCTCCAGACGTGCGCGTTCTTCCTCTTCACGGCGTGCCGCCTCTGCTCGTCGTGCCTGATCCTCGAGTCGCAGTTGCTCTCGTCGTGCTTGGTCTTCTAGTCGTTGGCGCTCGCGGCGCGCGAGTTCTTCTGCTTCCCATTTCGCTTCTTCTTCTCGGCGCTGCTGTTCTCGATGCAGACGGTCCTCCTCTTCGCGGCGTGCCGCTTCTGCTCGTCGTGCTTGATCCTCTCGGCGCTGTTGCTCTCGGCGGGCGAGCTCCTCTTCTTCCCATCTTGCTTCATCTTCAAGCCGCTGCTGCTCGCGGCGAAGGTCGGCCTCTTCCTCAAGCATTTCTTGCTGCTTGCGTCGTTCACGCATCTCCTTTTCGACCTGTTCTTGGGTCAGGCTAAAGCGTACGTTGCTGGACTCACTTGGTGGACGGTCAGGCTGTCTAAATAGAGAAGCCGCTGCAGCCCCGGCGGTTGCAGCGAGTCCTGCCATGGCGACATCCCGTTTCCACGAAGAACTCTGGACAGGGGAAGAGTTGGCACGACGGAGTGGAGGAGGCTGAGAAGGTTGTGGGCTTTGGAAGAAGAAGTTCTGGGATTGGGATTGGGATTGAGTTTGAGTTGGAAAGGGAGGTTGTGAGGGCACTTGAGCGAACACCGGAGGTCCTGCAGGAGCAGTGTAACTGGGTTGCGATGATTGAGCAGAGTAGACCGTTCCAGGGACTTGGTGCACAGGCTGTGGTTGCTGAAGGTTTACAGAGCCAGGTCCTGAGGTGACTAGAGGCTGCGAGGTTACGATGGAGCTTGTACGTCGTGCATCAAAAGACGCGTTCGGGTCGTGGGGTGCAACAGGGTAGACGGATTGCAGCGTCTGCGCACTGCTCGAAATGCTGGCATCCGCCACCGGAGTCGCTCTGCCGACCGCATGTCTCACATGTCTGTAGGTGTCACGAGTAAAGGCAAGGATCGCAAAGAATACAAGCTTCAACGACCTTCGCGATCAAGCTCGAGCTCGAGCTCCGACTCTGGTCATGGCAAGTCTGGCTTGATTGGGACCGCTATTGGTGCAGGTCTTGCGGCAGCCGCCTTGGGGGCTACCTCATCCAAGAAGCGTCACGGCCGCTCCAGGTCACCCAAAAAGGTCCAAGTGCTGCACAACCGCAGAGAAAGCAATGATGAGGAGCGAATGAGAAGATCCCAAGAACTTCGCCGCATGGCCTCTCGAACCTCGAGCTCTGGAGCGTCTGTTATTGAGATTGGCCAGCACCACCAATACGAAGGCGGCTTTTTCCAAGGCTTCTTTGCAGCTCCTCCTCCAAAAGAGAAGCCTGTAAAGTCACCCAGTCTCAAGAAAAAGAAGAAGGGCTTCTTCAACTTTGCCAATGCCTCTACATCTTCATCTGACTCGGAAATGGCCTTTGGCACTGGCTATGTGAGGAGACGCAGACGATCGTCGCACACCAGGCGTCAGTCACCTAGCAGACGTCAGTCACCCAGCAGGCGCCAGTCACCTAGCCGGCCCCCGGTATCTAGCCGGCCCCCGTCAACCAGGAGGCGCGACTCGGATGAGCGACTCAAGGCTTCTCTCATTGGTCTTGGCGCCACTGCGGCTGCAATCACAGCAGCAAAGGCTGGCAAGAGGAAGCAAAGCCGAGAGACACTCGTCACCAAGGAGAACCGCCACAGCCGTAAGACGAGCCAAGCGTCCGGGCAGGGTTCGCTTTACGGGGATGATGAGTGGGAAGACCTGCCTGATGACGGTGCTTCTCAAGTTTCAAGCGATGGTGGTCTCGCATACGGTGACTACGGGTTGAAAAAGTCCAAGAGCAATGATTCTCTTGGGTCCAACGACTCGGGTACCAACAAATGGGGCTGGCGTTGGGGCTTTAGCAAGAAGAAGAGAAGGCCGTCTAACAACCTCTATGACAACATTGCCGAAACTTCGCTCATCGGACCCGCCGCAGCAGGCGCAGCAGGCGCTGCAGGTGCTGCGGCAGGCACAGCTGTTGGATCTGCCCACCGCCGTCACGACAGCGAGGCCGTAACTGTAGCTCTTGCGATCGAGTGACCGGCTACGACTTCGGCGTGACATGCGTGAGCGTCCAGACTTGATGCTATATGTGTCGTCAAAGTCATCGCGGGCCGCATTCAACACGGCCTTTCCAGCTTTGGCAAGACCGAGGCCTCCCAGGCCTCCCAGGCCGGCAGCTACCCAGCCGGCAGTACTGTTGCTTGTCTTGCGTCTGTCTTCGCCCGAGATGGAGCTTTGAGACTTCTTCTCCTTCAAATTGTAGCGCGATGATTTCTCAATGCCGCCAGAAGGCCGCATGTACTCGCTGGAACGGCGCTTGTAGTAGTGGTGCTTCCGTGGGGCATCTAGGACAGAGGAGCGGGGGTCGAAGCAGCCTTTGCAGACACCAATGTACTCGGTGTACTCTTCCATCTTTTGCACATCCTCGTAGTCCTTCCACCAATCGACGAATCGGGAAACGGGGCCGGTGTGCTGGTGGTGCTGTGCCATGCCGCCTGAGACGTAGCTGCTTGACGCGATCCCGTTTTGATGATGTCCATTGGGAGCGCCGGATGTCGAGTGGTTATGTGAGGAGGCGTGCGATTGTGCGTGTGAATGTGCGTGTGAATGTGTGTGTGAGTGTGTTTGTGATTGTGAATTCGAGTGCGTGTGTGAATTATGCTGGTGTAGACCATACGCCGCCAATCCCGCAGCGCCAGCGGCGTAGAGCCCGGTATTGCTGCCGGATGAAGACTTTTCGGGCTTGCTTGGACGAGGGGGCTTTGGCGGAGGCGTGCCTTCCACACCGTGTGTGCCTTCGCCGTACGAGGGAGGGTAGTTGCCGTTGTTGGCAGCAGAATTAGAGGAATTAGGGCCGTTTCCGTACATGTTGTAGATGGATGCAGGGGCAGCAGGGGTATTATTAGAGTATGAAGAGTATGCAGAAGGAGGGCGAGCATTGGACGAGCTGTGGTAGGTCGTGGAGTGCTCGTGACTAGAAGAGCTGTGGCCCATGGCGTATCCTAGGGCGGCGCCGCCGGCCATGGTCGCAGCAGATCCAAATGTGCTTGGCTTGTCCGGCCTGGACGAGGATGCTGGGCGCGGCGGCTTCTGGGGCGCGGGCGTGTCCTCGATGAAGGCTCCGGGCATGGACGAGCTCGAGGGCCGTGGAGGCTTGGACGACGACGGCGCGCTGGTGCTTTGCGCGTAGAACTCTGCAGCGGCGCCTGAGCCCGTGTCGGCAGCGGGATTGGGTTGTGCAGAAGCAGCCATGAGATGGGGCGTGTCCTGGCCAACGATAACCGACGGTGGCTGCGGGCGAACGCCCGGCTGTTGACTGACGGACTGGCCCTGGTCATTGTAGTAGTCGGCGGCGGCGCCAAAAGGATGGCCGCCGGGCAAGGCACCCGAAGCATACTGGGCAGGGTCCTGGCCAGGGAATTGGCTCTGCACGTGGCTCGACATGGCGTCGGGGCGGTGGTATTGCGGGTGTTGTGGGGAGGGTGATTGTTGTTGTGATGAGGGCAGTGGCGGGCCGTTGGCTCCCACAGGCAGAGCGCCGGACATGATGGGCGCTCCTGCCTGGCCGGGAAACTGCGAGAAGCCATCGGTGCCAATCTGGCCGCTGAAGCTGCGCTGGACCGACTTGGGGCTCTCGACAATGTCGCCGCGGTAGCCATCGGACTGCGACAGGCTCGAGGCCCGCTCGGAGCGCGTCGAGCGGCGCCTCTCCGTCTTGCGGTCCTTGTCTTTGCTCTTTTTCCTGTCCCGGTCGTCGCGCATGGTGGAGGCGGACGACTCTGCATAGCTGCTGCGACGGTCGTCGCGGCGGCGGTCGTAGCGGTCGTCGTCGTTGTTGCTGTTGTTGTTGTGCAGGTCGGTGTTTGGGGCGAAGCCCGAGGGGGCCCGCGGGCGCGGCGCCATGTCGTCGAGGGCGGTCCTGAACGAGGCCGTCGACGAGGCAGCCGTGTCGCGGCGGGAGCTGGAGGGCTTGCGGGTCGATGTGGACGAGACGAGGGAGCGGGTGTCTGGGTCTCTGTCCCGGTCGCGCTTGGAACGCGTGGAGTCGATGGAGCGGCGGCGGCGAGGGTCGTCGTCCTTGTTGGTCTGCGATGCCGCTGAAGCGCCCGTCAGCCTGCTCCACATGATGGCAGAGGCAGCGCAGTGGGCGGCCGGGGGCGGGTATTAGGGTGCAGTGCTGGCAATGGGTTGGGCGCAAACGAGATGAAGCTCGCGGCGGGCTAGCTGGGTATATCGCTGTAGGCGGTTGCAAGTAAGAGACAGGAGGGGGAATCGTCAAATCGTCATGTCGTAATTGGTATTGGTACAAAAGGCAGGGTGAAGCAAAAAAGGCGGCGTGGGATGCGCGCAATGCCAAACGAAAACACGATGCAGCAGAAGCAGAGGCAGAGGCGGCGGCGGCGGCGTGCAGTGCCAATCGCAAAGGATGAAGGTGTGGTAGAGAGCAGCTGAGGTGCTCTTCTCTGGGCCTGGTCTGGCACCCAAGCCCCGGCCACCAACTGAGCTGGCGGCAAGGGTTAGCCCCGGTCCGCTCACAACCTGGAGGCGAGGCTGGTCCAATGGCCGCAACATGGCAAATGCTCCTTCGTGCGGATCATGCTGGGGGGGCCCTCTTGCGCTGCGACTCCCACTCCCTATCGTGTGCGTGTGTGCATGCGTGTGTGCGCGTGTGCGACCGTGTGTGAGGATGTGTGCAGGGCTCATTTGCTGGCCGCTTGACACTTCTGACGTTTGCGCGCGCGTCACGGACAACCACGTTGCGCGCGCGAGGGCGCTGGGCAGCAAAGGCGGGCGCGCGAGGGTGCTGAGGCCAGAGGAATGGCATGGCATAGCATGGGATGACAAACATGGCCTGCTATCTCGCCCTCGGCCTGCCAGCCCATCTTGCCCCGTCTCTGTCGCCCGCCCATCCATCACATGCATGCATGCAGCACTGGCCTCTTGTTCCCGCCCCTACACCTAGTCGGTTCGATTCCCACTCGGCCCAAACGGTCCCACCTGTTCTAATTGACGCGCCTCCCAACCTCGCGCCACACATGCACACATTCTCACAATCAGTCTTTCGTCCACACACACACGCCCACTGACCACGTCCATTGTCCATTGATCCGCTCTCGTGCGACATGCATCGCCTATCTGGTCTCATCTTCGCCCGGTGTGACCGCTGCAACATATCTGTATCTAGTATATGCATGGCCACCCCGCCAGAAAAAAAAATATGTGCCCAGTGTCCGGTGTGACCGCGGCCCAAGCTCCCCCCCCCCCCCCCCACCTTGTTGTGTTCCTCGGTGTTGCGACTCGCCGAAGCTGTTAGTAGTGTCAATCGTTTGAAGCTTGCTTCGCCTGTCCTTTTCTTTTTTTCCACCCAATGCCGCTCCGCCAATGGCCAAGTGCCAGATGCCAAATCCCATTGCTCCGCGGCCACGTGATCTGGCCGATGCAAGTCGCCGCCGCCCTCAGGCAATCCCGTCCTTCACCCAGCAATGCGCCTTGCATTCGATCCTCGGCCCATATCATACCCTGCATCCATCTCCAACCCACACGTGCAAGTCCTGAGAGCCTCCCTTCCCCACGCCTACTAATACTGTCCATGTGTACATATGTATGTGTATGCAGTGCACAAGCCAGAAAGCCCTTAGTCGCGGAGCCTGCTTGCGCCATGGAGCAAGCCCTATAGCCGTCGCTCGCTTCTCCTAACCATGCCCCACACACCTGTCACTTCCATTAGGGCCGTCCGCCTGCCATGAGCATCTGGCGAATCTGCATAATCTGCGCGCGGTACTCGGGCGTCAGCTGATCAATCTGCTGCGGCGTAAGCGCCATGACCTGCGCGTATAGCGCCTGCTGATCCATGGCGCCCGGCTGCTGCGGCTGCTGTGCTGGTGGAGCTTGTCCGTATGCCTGCGGAGCAGCCGCCTGGGGCTGTGGCGGTGTCGGCGCTACCTGTGGCGCATATCCACCGTAGTTCACGGGTGCTCGCGCCACTTGGGCTGGTGCTTGCTGGACCGGCTGCACAGGCGGCGCTTGCGCAGGAGCCGCCGATGTTTCCACCAGCGACGTCAGAATCTGCGGGTCGACCAGCTGCAGGAGAAGAAGCGACTGGAAGATAGCGTAGGCTAGCTGAGGCGCCTGACGCAGCAGTTCCGTCGCCTTGCCCGGGTCCGTCATCACTAGGCCCTTCATCTGCGAGAGAATGTCGAGGAGCTGGTCCGGAGGAAGCGTCGAGAGCGTGCGCGAGATGGCGTCGGGGCACGTGAGGTTGGGCGGTAGCTCCACGCCCGGCGGCAGAGGGCCAAGTGTGCTCGACGGCTGCGCTGGCGGAGGCCCGCCCGCTGCCTGCCCGTTCATGCCCATCGCCGGCGCGTTCTGCTCGCGGTTCGAGGGCGCGTTGTCGCCCGAGCCGCTCTCGTTGGACCAGTCGACCCTCAGCTTCCTTCCCATGAGATCGTAGTCGTTGAGGTTGCGCACCGCCGACGCTGCTGCATCCGCGTCGGCAAACTCTGCGAACCCGAAGCCCTTGGGCCGTCCCGTCTCCTTGTCGTATACCAGCCGGAAGTTGTTGACCTGTCCGACGCGACCGAGGGTTTCCACAATGAGCTCTTCGGTTCCGCCTGTTTAACCGTGTCAGCAATGCCCTTGCGCGATGCGCCTGTATGGGCGCATACCGTAGGGAATATTTCCGATAAAAACCACGCGGCCGGCCTTGTCGTTGGGCGCCATGATGTCTGATCGAATGCTTCCGGTCGAGGGCTGTGTGCGGGTGTGTGCAGATGGAGACGCTCGGTGACCTGGTGATGTTAGGAGGACAAACGTGGTAGACGTTTCTCTGAGCAGCCAGGTGCTCTGAGCTACCGTAGGTCCAAGCTTGGCGCGTCCAGGCACGCGCTCAGCCTTGCCTCTCTCACCAATTTCTGCCCACATTCCACTCATGTAGCAAACTTGAAATTTGGGTGCAAAATCTAATATTTACAACTACACTATACTAATACTAAGGTCTATGAAACACTTCTCTACTTTCCTACAGCTTCCTACAACTTTGCGCTCTGCGGCGTGCAGCATTGGCCGTCCTTGGCAACAGTCGCAGTCACGCTCGGCTGGTGATGCTGCTCGCTCAGCAAACTGCTCTTGTTGAATGCCTGCTCGCTGGGGGGAACGTCCAGTGCAGGGTTCTTGTCGAAGAAGTTGACCGGCTTCAGATGAATCTTCAAAATCTCACACGGCATAACGGGAAAGTCCTCGATCCTAGGGACGTGGTTAATGCCCGCCTGGATGTACACGACAAGGTCTGTGTCCTTGACATTCTCGTTCCTCTCGGCCCACGCCCGCACGCCAGTTCCTCCTCGTGACTGGTTCGTGTATGTGCCGCCCGCATACAGTTCGCCGTCCTTGTGCTTGACGACGTAGATGTTATGGTCTGAAAACTCGGCGCGCTTGTAGTTGAAGCTGTCCTTGTCCGACAGGATCTTCTGGAAGGGAGGTGCTTGGATCTTGTATGCGACTGCCTTGCCATTGATTGGGTTTCGTACATTCGGGTTCTGGATTTTGAATGTGCGGTTGTTCTCATAGGCAATGTCGTAGCCCCCAGACTGCTCTACAACAGTCTCCTGGACATAGTACCCTGTTCCATGAGGGTTGAATTCCGAGCGGGGCATGGCAAAGGCCTCGTCGTACACCAGCCGGTTGTCGTAGCCGTCAATCATAGGGTCAACTCGCAGCGAGAAGATGTGCTGGTGGTGGGCTGCAAGCACACCGGGGTGCACAACTGTGCCAAAGGGCACATCGACGCCTTCGTCAATCGGCTGTGTGCTCAGAATACCCGTTGCCCGAATCTCGTAGCTGATTTCTCCAGCCTGGTTGAAGAGGAAGGCGAGAATGTACTCGTAGTTGCTGACAGTGATGATGCTCTGGAGCACCAACTCTCGGCTGCGAGTGACTACTGCGCGCCCAGTGCGGTAGTTGGTGTGCTTGAAGCCGATGCCAGCATCTTGCTCGTGGATACACACTACGTTGGGCATATCGAGAACACCACCCTTGTCGTCTGACAGTACCGAGCTTAGATAGTAAATGGAACCCAGACAGTCACAGCCAAGCTTGAGGTTGTTCGCCATGATACCAGCACCGGCATCGCCCAGGTCAAAGGCACTCTTCTTGAAGTATGGGTGGCGGGGGTCCGCATAGGGAATGTTCATGTCGCTCAGACTCAGCCTGTAGAAGAGACTGCGGTTGTCGTAGCGAACATCGTAAAGCACCATGCCCTCACGCTGGTTGAAGCCGACTCTGAATTGCCACTTTTGCCATGAGAGGACGCTTGATGTCCCCTCTTGTTGAACCTGGAAGCTTGCACCTTCAGGCTGAATTACGTTGAGCGGCTTGAGGTCTGTCCGCAGCTTCTGCGCCTCGGGAATGTACTCGTTGGGCGGTTGGATCTTGTACTTCTCTACCGGCTTGATGGTGTTATCAGCACCAGTAGGCAGCAAGTCGATGCGAATAACCGTCATAGTCTCGGTGCTAACCACTGGAGAAATGGGCAATGGCATCGCATAGTGGTTGGAGTCGACCTCGGAAGAGTTGTTCGGGTCCCTCAAGTAGAGGAAGCACTGGTAGAGCCTATCCTCGTCACCAATGCCATCGGAGCCGTAGATCCAGGGGTCGCTGATGATCACGGTGCCTTCGGGAAGTTGGAGCTTGGCGATTTCAGCCTTGACTTTTTCATCCGCAAGCGCGGCCTTTTCAATGGCAAGAATCTCATCTCCGTCTCCGTTTGCATGGAGAAACGGCCCTAGCAGGGAGTTCCGCTCCACCCGGCCGGATGTCAGGTCGACAATGGCTTCATGGAATTTGCTCTTTTTCGGTAGTTAGCGGCAAACCCATCAAAGGTCCCGGATGCTTCACTTACCGTGTTTCGGATGTAGTAGTTGATGAAGGCCTTTCTCGGGATGGAAGGCAGAGGTTTGCCGTCATGTTCGGCCTCCAAGTACTGGAGAACCTCGACCTTGGGTGGCTCTTGCAGCGTCACGACCTTGAAGTGCAGGTCCGTCTGTGCTGGCCAGGATGCCTTGATGATAGCGGCGGCACTCTGCAGTTCTGCTGCTGACAGCGGGGCAAGAGGGTGGCAAGGGCCCGACTTTGTGCTCTGCGGGGCAGGGTTGGTGACGTGCTCTGCGGACATATTGGATCAACACGTAATAACAGCAAGGCTGGTTTCTGATTCTCAGCTGTCAGAGTCATGGAATAGAGGATAACGCATATTTAACCAAGTCCAAAAAAACGGCTGGACCTGCTACAAAAGGATAATATTGCCTGACGATAAGCCAGTGGATTTGCTTCTGCTATCTGCAGCTAGGCGCAAGGACTTTCTGTATACGTAATATCGAGTCACTTGCACAGCCCCGCTATCGCTGTAGCCCGTCTTTGCTACACACTTGAGCAGCCAGTCAGTCAATCCTAGGTGACGGATACATATCCGCCATTTTCATTCGTCAGAGCCAGCCGCAGTAGATACGTCAAACAAGTGTGCAATAGCGCACCCCGAATGATGTATCTCGCAGCCAAGACGCTCGCTGACCCCAACACCCTCCTTGACTCCCAGTATATCGACGTCCAAACAACCAGGCCGACAACTCGGATCGTATACTGCACACCGTCTCTGCAGTCGTAGTTGCGTAATCGAAAGCGTCGAAGCAATCCAGATATCCTCAGAACGATGGTGTTAGGCGATCCGCAGACTTGATCTGGAATTTTAGCATCGCCAGCTCGACCGCAGATCCACAAATGGAACCAAGCAGTACGCCGAGTGGTACCTCGAAGAGTTTCTTTGTCACCTACTGCTTGTGACACAGCAAAACGTGGTTGCAGGCACGCGGTGTACGCGGTGTGGACATTGGGAATAACAAGTGGGCGATGTTGTCCGTTTTGTGTGGCCTCGGGACCCAACCTGGAAGAACCAACTTTTAACCATGCGACGAGCCTAGGCAACTTACAAATCCTCCGGATACCGGTG
Source organism: Exserohilum turcica Et28A (assembly GCF_000359705.1). NCBI lineage: Eukaryota > Fungi > Ascomycota > Dothideomycetes > Pleosporales > Pleosporaceae > Exserohilum > Exserohilum turcicum. Next base: position 921,507 of record NW_007360136.1, on the reverse strand, counting down.
CCAGGCGATCCGAAATTGGCGGTTTCGATTTCCTTTTAATCTATCGCATGTCCACATTCGATGCTCTGAAACGCAGGAAAACTGGACCCAAGCCGATCCCCCAAGTCATGGCCAAAGTCGGTGCCTGACTACGTTACTGTCGGCACTACTGGGAATAATACGAGGGGTGGGAACTATCTGGAGTATGCCATGACGGCCAGGCTTTCATGCCCTCGCAGAGCTTGGTAAGGCCTAAAGTCACGTTGGACAACCAATATTTCTGCTACACCATGCATGAAGCTGTCACTGACGCACGGTCCGTGCACAGGAACCAGTTTCAAACACTCGCCCAAGACGTTGACATTTTGCCGTAGTACACGTCCAAGCATCAGCCTCAACGGTACAAGTATGGAAGACGGTCTTGTTTCCTTTTTCCTTCGATCGGTTCGCGGTCCGCCTTTGCTGGATCCACGCCAATCAAAACATATTAGTCCACATATTAATATATCTTAAGCATCGAGCGTTACTGGATTCCACAGAGGCGCCAATCTGGTTTCGCAAACCCCACAGACCCACAGCTGTTTACTCCTTGGCCGTTTTCATTCGCTCGCATGGCTCGCTTGACACGTGCATGTCCAAATGCTGTTCATCCTAGATTACAGAGTATTGTACTGGCAATATCGGTGGCTGTGTTGCCACACGCCGTCCCTGACATTGTGTCACCAGGACGTCCCGAGAAGGAAGCTCGGCGAGCCACCACCGGCAATGAATCTCCACAACTGCGTCACGTCCCGAGTCGCTACCAGTATGCACAGCGCCAGCGTATCTACCCTGTGACGGTTTTTCATTTCGAGTTTCAGACTAGATCCAATCACGCCTCGAGCCTGAACTGTTTGGACATGCATGGAAGCGGGCAATATGGAGTTGCAATATGGCACTGGAAGCCAGCCAAGGCCTACAGAAGTGTATATAAGACAAGGAGAGGTTCGCCTTGCATTCTGTACCACGATCAACAGCACTTCCATTCCATTCACTACCTTTACTACACGCCTTTCTTCCAGCATCAACCATGAAGTGCTTCGCTGTTGCCACTCTAGCCCTGGCGGCTCTCACTGAGGTTGCTCAGGCTCATTGTAAGAGACACTGCAGTGCAGGAAGAGCCATACGTTAACAGCCAGAAAGACATCTTTGAGTACCTGACTGCCAACGGTGCCAAGGGAGGTCTCTTCCAGAACATCAGGCCTGTGCCCAACAACAGCCCTGTTACCGACCTGTCCTCCAACAACCTCCGCTGCAATGTCAACGGAGGCAGCGGCAGTGGAACCACGACTGTCTCAGTCGCTGCTGGTTCCAGTGTCTCTTTCACTGCCGACCAGGCCGTCTACCACCAGGGTCCCGTCACCTTCTACATGACCAAGGTCGACTCCGCGGCATCCGCAGACGGCTCCACCGATTGGTTCAAGATCAAGGAGATTGGTCCCGATTTCTCCGGTGGCGACGCCAAGTGGGACATGAGCAGTACGTCGAGGATTCTGAGAGTTTGAAGGAAAAAATTGCTAATGTGGTTTCAGCCACCTACTCGGTCAACATCCCCTCGCAAATCGCTGCTGGCGAGTACCTGCTCCGCATCGAGCAGCTCGGCATCCACAACCCCGGCAGCCCGCCTCAGTTCTACATTTCTTGCGCACAGCTCAAGGTCACTGGTGGTGGCAGCGGCAAGCCTTCTCCTACCACCAAGATCCCCGGCCACGTCAAGTCGACCGACCCGGGCTACACTGCCAACATCTACGCCAACTTCAAGAGCTACACCGTTCCCGGACCCAAGGTCGCCACATACTAGATGTGCTCATGGGAATGGCCTTTGTGCTGCTGGCCTGGCACCAAGATGGCCTAGGCGCTCCTTTTTTTTTCCGCCGGTCTTCTTCCGAACCACAAGTTCACACCTCCTTCTTCAATGTATATACATCTGTTGTATAACACTTTGCTGTTGATATATATCCCCACAATTCTACAGAGATTTGCCTTTTGCGGGTAAATCCCATATTTTACGAATAAATCAATGTTAAACATGCAAGCTTGCATGATTGATGTCCGTTGCTGAAATCTCTTCACTTCATATTACTGATCCAGCCCTGTATTGTCGTTCTATTGGTTCACTGAAGAAAATAAGGGGGTTTGCTCATTTGTGAAGCTGCTGCTTTGGTCACGGACTTGGTTCGCAAAATACCCCGATCAAGAATATTGAATGTGATATGCCTGTTTGCCCGGTTGTATGTAATATACCAGTGTGTCCGCCAGTCGAACCCTCCGTTTCCTTAATCACACTGGACTTCCCCCTTGACTCTCCCCCCCTTGACGGACACATTCCATCGCGCCGACACCGTGTGAATCGAGCAGTGTTCGCAAAACCCATCACTCCTCCTCTTCACACATCGCCGCCCACATGCCAACACCCACAGCACAGTCTTATATCTCGCAGAACCGAGCATCATGGCCACCAGTTCTCCGTGCCATCGTCCTTTCGCTCATCCCCTCCCTTAGCTCGAGCAGCAGCCAGCGTACAAGAAGGCACCCAACCTGAAGCCACCGAACTTCCTCCTCTCCCACCTCCCCCTTTTTTTTCCCCTCCCTCAATGTCAGCAGGCCCTCCACCCGGCCACGCCTGGCACCCCAACGTAGGCAACAACCCGAACATAAACCGCGAACCGCCGCCGCCTCCCCTCGACGGCGCTGCGCCCTTTGCTCCAGCTCCAGCCCCAGCCCCAGCCCAAGTCGTCGTCGAGCACCAGCACCACAACCCCGTGTACGCACCCCCGCTTCCCATTGGCATCGCGCCGCCCCTCGGTATACCCATAGGTGCGTTTCCACCCATCTTCATGGACCCATTTGTGGGTTTCGCACCACACCCACTACCGGGCGCCGCGCCCCTCGCTCCCATCCGCAGCGGAAACTTCCTGCCAAATGCTCAGTACGGCATAGGCTTTGGTCTGCACGCAGCCGGGGTCCCGATTCCGCCGCCGCCGCCAGGTAGTACGCTCGCGCCTTTTGCGGCTGCGGCGCCGCTCTGGACCATGGGTGGTGGCGGGCTGGCGTTTGGAAATGTGCCTGTGGCAGGAGTGCCGCCTGTGGTGCCCATGGTGCCCATGGGCGGAGGAATAATGGGAGGAGCGACACAGCACGCGCGTGCCGCGCCGCTCTTCCACGACGCGAATAACGGACACGCGGCACAGCCCGCGCAGACTGATGTGTCGCAGATTGCGGGCGGGATCCCCGCGGGCGTCATGCTAGTTGAGTCGGCGGAACACACCATCTTCATGCGCATCACGGGCAACATTTGTCCGTGGCTCTCGCCAGGCGCCCAGCTCCCTGTGGAGCAGCTCGCGGCTGCCAGCACCACGGGGCTCAACCGCTTGATCCAGATATGCAATGAGGGTGTGCCTGTCGAGGAGCTCGAGGGCACCGCCGTGACGGAATGTATTGAGTTGGGGAATGGGCTGTGGGAAAAGGGCCAGACGTTTAGGTATAATGATGCGGTGTCCAAGGTGCTGACGATGAAGGATGCTGGCTGGGATAATACGAGGAATCGGGCTGGGGGCAATTCGCTGCATCTTTGGGGACATAGGGTGTAGGGCTGTGGTTGTGTTGTTTGCTTGGGTAATGTGGCAAGGGAGATGTCGTGTAATATCTGGGGAGGGTTGATGTGTTCATTCTTACTTGTGCTGCTTACTTACTTACGATAGATATGTCCGTCCATATTCCTGGCTTTTTACTTCACTTCACTTCCTTGCAATTGCCCCCCCTCCCCCTTTTGTCTTAGTCACCATCTATCTATATCTGTTAGACAAGCACAACACATATAACCACTGAAAGCACTAGAAATAAATAAAAATGGAACCTTTCATCAACAACATATACATCTATTCTACTTCTATGCGAGCGAGTTCCTGACAGTCGAATTCCTCGCCATGGAATTCCTCGCCAACGAGTTCCTCACCGTCGAATGGCGTATCGTCGAGTTGCGCACACTCTCATCATGCAGCAATCTGGCTGTATATTTCTTCTTGCCGCCGCCCAATTTGCGCCACGCCCTACCGATCCAGCGCTCCCTCTCCATTTTGAGTACCACGTACGCCAGGAACCTGTATACGATAGCGCAGATGCCCAGGGCCATGATGTTCATTTCCGGGTTGTGGTTGAGGCGGTACAAGTCGAGGACCTGTTCGCCCGTTTGGATGGGGCACTGGCCGTTGACGCGCTGCCAGTCTTCGCATGAGAAGTTGAGGCCGCGCAGTGTGTAAGGAGCCATGTTTCCGACGGCCCATTTGACGGGGGACAGGTGGTTCCAGGCCTGGAGGAAAGCTGGGATTTCGAGCGAGAGCACGCCGCCCATGACCTGGGCGACGCTGAGGAACACCGACATGCAGTTTACGGAGAAGCCTGTGTGCGTGAAGAGCGTGTTGAAGGCTATGCCCAGGCTCTCGCCGCAGCTCGTCATGCAGAAGGCGTTGAAGGTGATGATGAAGTAGGTTTGTGCGTCGCGCTGCAGGCCGACGGCGAAGACGGCGAAGAGCGCGAAGATGAGGCAGCTGAGGATCTCAAACGGCGTCGTGATGGAGATGTAGGTGAGGAAGAAGGCTTCCACGCCGTAGACGCGGTCGTCAAAGTCGCGGTAGAAGACGTCGCGCTCCGTGGGGTATACGGCAATGTTGTTGAGCACTGGACGGTGTTAGTATATTTCCCAGTCCGGTAAGAACAAGGCGGACTTACTGCCGACGAAATAAAGAGGTGCAATTTCCACCAAGAGTCCAAGTCGGTTCTGGACATAGAAATAGTTTGTCTTGAGGGGCGCAAAGTAGAGTGAAAGAACGATACCAAGACCCACGACTTGCATGATTCGCGCAATGATGATGTCGGGCTGGCGCAGCAAGTTCTTGGTGGCACGGCGGATCAGGATCGAGTATGCGGTGAGGAACGACGACGGCTCGCGAGCCATACTGCCCAATTCTGCAGGCGTAGTAATGGAGCCGGTACGGGCAACGGGAAAGGCATCGGGGGTCCATGATTGAATGAGCTTGCGCACTTTCTTCCTGCTGGCTACCTCGCGTGCTTCGTGCTGGAGGTCGACGGTGATCAAGTCGAGGGCAAAGTCGGCCGGATTGACGTGTTCTGGACACTCGTAGCCTAGTCCTGCAAAGTGCGGTAACATGTCTGTGGAATGGCCTGAGAAAATGGGGTGGCCGCCGCGAGCGAGCAGGAGAACGTTGCCGAAAAGACCAAACAGGTCACTGCGTGGCTGGTGGATCGTCACGATGAGCGTGCGGCCTTCTTGCGCCAGGCCGCGGAGGACGTCGACGATGGAGAGGGCAGTGAATGCATCCAGGCCGGAGAGAGGTTCGTCAAGCAACAGCACCCGCGGCTCCGTGAGAATCTGCACGGCAATTGTCACTCGACGCTTCTCGCCGCCACTAATACCCTTGACAATATCGTTGCCGATGAGATTGTCTGCGCAGTCCTTGAGACCCATCTTCAGCAGGATCTCCTCTGCCTTTTGCATCTTCTGTTCCTTGGACATCCATTTTGGCAACCGCAATCCAGCTGCATAGCGGAGAGTCTCGCGCACGGTAAGCGAAGCCAAAAGTGCGTCGTCGTCCTGTGTGACAAAGGAGCAGATGGAGTGGACGACTTCGCGAGCAGGTATCAGGCCGTTGTACGTCATGGAACCATACTGCTTGTATCGCGTTGCTGTGTCGTCCTTGAGTCGCATAGCCATACTATTCAGCAGAGACGTCTTTCCAGAGCCCGATGGCCCCATGATGACGTTTAGAGACCCAGGCCGGAAGTCTGCCGTGATGGGGTTGAGGATCGACTTTGTCCAGCGCTTACGCAGCGAGCGCTTCTCCACGTCCATTCCATAGCTCTCTAATCGAATATCAATTGTCCGCACGTCCTCGGGCGGTCGCGCACTCATCTTCTCCTTGCCGGCCGAAGCATCCATGTTGGTTGGTCTTGCACGCGCCATTACAATCTCGGCATTCCAGAACTTGAGTAGCACACCAGCACCAAGGTAAAAGGCAATAGCGAAGCCCAGGAGCGCAAGGATGGGCCTCCAGACCCAGTCTTTTGGAAAGCCGAGCGTAGCCAGGATAAAGTCGCCGTCGTATTCTTTGCAGGCCGGGTTCGACCGTCCACCCTCGTACGGACAGTCGTAGAACTGGCCGGTAAACTCATTGGCGCACAGGGCGCCGAAAGCGTAAAAGACATAGGCAGTCCACTTGGTCCAGCGCACGTAGATGGGAATGGTGTTTGCCTGAATAAAATAACCGCAGCCCATGGACTGCAGAGTGTATGCCAGGTTGGCGACCAAGCTCGCGCCAGCAAAGCTCCTCGAGCAGGCAATGCATGTCATGGCGAAACAGACTGCGATGTACTGGTGGAGCAGTATGATGCCGAAGAAGGTGAGGAACTGGGCTCCGTCGGCACGGAAGCCGCAGAAGAAATAGTAGATGAGGGAGAAGAGGAGGGGCACGGGAACGTCCTCGATGAAGATCCTGGCCAGTCGTCTAGAAATGAGAAATGCAGGTATGCTGACGACGCCTTGCCGTGCTTCCTCGTCGAACAGCTGGATGTCAGTGGTCAGCCGGTATGTCTCGTACAGCAGGACGAGATATCCCTGGAGCGCAGCCGCATTGTATAGTGCTCCTTGGCGCGATCGAATGCCGGTCAAAGACCCGTCCATGTTCAGGAATATCCAGCCTGTAATTATGGCCATGCCAATGGCTTCCACCAGACTGCCAAACATGCCTGCGATGGGAATGTCGTGTCAGTAGGAGCCCGCGTGCGCTTGTGGAGAGTATGCTTACCCATTGGATCGCGAATGGTGACGGTCCACGTTCGCGCCGTCAGCACACGAGTCTGCTGGATGAGCGAGGTGCGGTTCTTTCTCCTTCGCTGGGCAGAAGATTTTGTAAAGGTCGTAGTCAAAGGGCCAGATGCGTCCTTTTCGTTCAGGGCACTGTTGCAATGCTCTCTCCATGCTGCTATCACGCGACCCACACGTTCACGGGCGGCCAGTTCTGCTTCCTCGCTCCGGTTGTCAATGCTGACAACATCGATCAGATACTCTGCTGGGTTGGTGAATGGCGGCATTTCATAACCCAGCTTGGCAAAGTAGGGAAGGCATTCCTTGGCACTGCCGGCATAGGCAGGGCTGCCGCGTGACAGGAGGATGACATTGTCGAACAGGTCCCAGATCTCGGAGCGCGGCTGGTGGATGGTGACTATGATGGTCCTCCCTTTCCTGGCCAGGTCGCGCAGAGTCTTGACCACCTGGAAAGCGCTTGTCGAGTCGAGTCCGGTGGTGGGCTCGTCCAGCCAGAGCAGCGACGGGTTGGACAGCAGCTGGACGCCAATGCTTGTCCTCCTCTTCTCTCCGCCCGAACAGCCCTTGTGCGCATGGTTGCCGATTCTCGTGTCGGCCGCCTCTTTCAGGCTCAGCTCGAGAATGACCTCTTCGACCAGCTGCCTTCGCTCGTGCTGGGTGACGGACGAGGGCAGCCGCAGCTGGGCAGCATACGTCAGTGTTTCTCGCACCGTCAGGGTGGGGAGCAGAATGTCCTGCTGGATGACATAGGCGCTTCTAATCTGCGACGCATCCTCGCTGCCGTTGAACAGGGTGCGCCCCGACGTGGCCAGTCGGCTCCCTACGGCCAGCCGGCCGCTCATGGAATTCAGCAGCGACGTCTTCCCGCTGCCACTCCCTCCGATAATGGCGGTCAGGCTGCCGGACGGCATGTCTGCCGATATGTCGTCGAGGATGGTCTTGACATGGCTCTGGTCTGCGGGCGCCTTGGGCTTGGAAAAGAGGCGGGCCAGGGCATTGGGCGACTCGTCGACGCAGACGGAAAGATGCTCGAGGCGCACGGCGACGGGGTCGACCTCGCGCAGGGAGATGCCGTGGTCATTGTTGCGGGAGGTGGTGGTGGAGATGGCGATGGAGGGTGGCGCCGCGTGTGGCTCGATGGTGTCTGGCGATTGCATGGCGTCAGGGCATGGCGAAGTCGAACTCGGGGTTCAGCAAAGAAGAGAGGGAATGCGACCACGACCGTCGCAATGCTGCATGTCGGTGCTTCTAGCACGACTCTGTTCAAGCACGCATCCACCCTCGCTTGCCAGCCGAAGTGGATTCCCTGCCTTGGCTCGACTCTTGCAGTCTCATGTTGCATTCCCATCCATCCCCAGACGGCGACTGCGAATGGCTGGCATTCGCGGCCGCCAGCTAAGCACCATGCCTACGACGGCGCCGCTCAATCATCTCACTGCTCGTGCTCGCGGTATTCAACATCTGACGGCTCTCCAGCAGCACACCCCCGTCTCTCCTTCACGCCATGCCGATATACGAGGGTTGACCGCCCAGAATCGACTGCAGCCACAACGCTCGCGGCCTGCCGAAGTGGGGTAGCGCAATATCTGGCCTCGGGCCTTTGGATGCTTTGAGCATAGCAGCAGAAGCTTCCAACTGCGCCGTCGTCGTCTGGACGCTTGCTGGGGACGCATAACCGCACCATGCCACTGCTGCGACCGTCATCCCCGCCCGCGTCTGAGTAAGTGGTCGTGGCAGTCGTACAGGCAGACGGGCGTACGCGAACCACGACCCCTGCACTCGACGACACCGCTCTCACCCTCGCTACCACTACCACTACCATCTGCCCCGGAGCTGTTCCGTCCCGTACAGGGGACTTGTTCGAGTATTTAAACATGCGCCCAATAGGACCTCGTCTTGCCCGACATGGCCATGCGCTCTAAGAAACCCGTCGCAGCTGACTGCTGCCGCGCCGTCGCCTCAGCCCATACCACGTCGAAAAAAAACAACCCCAATCTGCACGATACTGGCACGGTCGGACTTCGCCTATGCCAGCTAATTACCATCGTATCAGCAGTGGCAGCGTTCATCTCCCTCGGGCCCGCGGCCTCATCTCGCTTCCTGGGTGCACCCGCGCCGTTGGGTGCCATCTCAACGGTTCTCTCAGGGGCTGGCCGCCTGTCCCGATCAGGACCGATGCCGTGGCTGCTGCGATGAACTCTGCTCAGCAGCTAAACCCTTTTGCTGCCGTGCTTGACCATATTAAGCATTTGACACCAACGCTTAATCTTCATGCTTCTGCTTTGGGCGTACTGGTCGTGGCGCAGACGAGAAAAGACGCTCTGTGCGTCAAGAAGCCGGTCGTGGGGGGTTAATCTGGTACAGCCACACTTGGAAACTCGACATGAACGGAGTGAAACGTGACAGCAAGTTGACAGGTGCGACGTACAGGGCACACTTTGGTACGGATGATTCAACCAGAGACGGAATTTCGCGCACCTTGGGCGTGGCGGGACAATGCTTTGAGGTTGAAACTAACCACAAGAATTGTAACCTGCGTATTCCATCGCAGACGGTGTCTTCAACCCCATTCTCGGGCATATTTTTCTCCTCCCTTACAAACACTTACATCCACTCAATCACCACAGCTTCCACTCGTCCTCTGTTATGCAGTCATCACACGCAGATGCACCGAAGTATCATGCAAAGTACCAGGCCTCTACGTCTTGATCAGAAATACCATACTATATCTACCACGCCCTCTCCTCAACCCCAGGCTACCCCTCGCTGCAACAAGCACAAGCAGCAGAATATCAATCACTCAGTCTATGTAGATATGCCTGCTTGCAACAAAATATCCATACCATCACTATCACCCTAGGACTCTGTGTACGAGGATCAGATGACCTGCATATATCAGTTTCTACATCCTTCAACTTCAAGATTATTACTTATTCATTCCGTATCAAGTGCTGCATATACCACCTCACTGCCATATTTTATCATGATCCGACTACATTGTGAAATCTGTTGTATCAACATCAACATGACTCTTAGCACATGAATCCAGTCCTGTAGCTTCACCGTCAGGGATGATATAATGTGCCAGCAATACCTGGTACCAAACCAATACCATCCTGGAGACAAGCCTGGTCATGTGTATAACATGAAAAGGACTATCGTAACCAAGACGACTCGAGGATAAAAGGTGGGGCTTTCTGATGTGCCCAGTGTGATTGCAAGGGATATGCTACCTCCAGCTGCATGTGCGGAACAAGAAGAGATACATATTGTGTCATGTTACTTTGATACTTTACCTAGAAGATATCAAACATGAAGAGAGAAGAAAGGAAGAACTAACTTACTAAGCTCTTGAGTTAAGAGACTATACACAGCGATAAGATCAACAGGCGGAAGTTTGAGAATGAAGGTGTAGTACCACTATTATGTGTTATTATTATAGCAGTTAAAACTTGCTTCCTACATCCCCCCCCCCCCCTACCTCTACCCTAACAGCATCCATCTCATCTCACCCCCTTCTAGCAACATCCATGCGCGAATCCAGATATACTCGCAAAACTCAATCTAAATCCTTACTGCTGAAGAATACACACTAACATCAATGTTGACATGACATGACATGACATATCGCCCCTAACCATCCCGTCCTCTCTCCTTTCCTTACATCAACATCTGGCTGGGAATATTGTACTGTTACTTCCTATATTGCACTGTACTGTACTGTACTGTACTGTACTGTACTGTACAGTGTTGCTTCAGCAAATACCACAGTGTCTGACTTGAAACCTGGGAATAGTGTTTGTAATAAGTAGATTGATTATAGTAATCCTGGAAGGAAGGAAAAACACTGCTTTGTATGCTTACACTGGATTGAGTCAAGTCGGTTCAAGTCTGTAAAGGAAGGGAGAGAAGAAGAAGAAGAAGAAGAAGAACAAAACTAATTGCCAACAACAAGGCAAACCAAAAAAAAAGTCAAGACTAGAATAGAAATTGTAGTTTTTTTGTGCGTGAGGGAGTGACAACAGTAATGATAGACTCTTCTCTGATGGCACTATCTTCACATCCCTTCTATATCGCCATTTCCATTTCTATCTCCAGTTCCATTTCTATCTCCAGTTCCATTTCTATCTCCAGTTCCATTTTTATCTCCAGTTCCAGTTCCAGCTCCAGCATGACATGCCCGTATGTGTATCATATTCCTATCCCTATCCTATCCACCTGTTTTGATACGTGATGTAACAAATTGCCCCAGGTAGCGAGCGGGTTTCACAATGCTGGGGTTAAGTAATGCAGATGTTACTTTGGTTATTTGCTACACATGCTCAGGTGACTTATTTGGGAAATGAATGGAGGGAGGGAGGGAGGGAGGGAGAGGTGAGGTGAGGTGAGTTGGGCGAGAGCAACAGAGGGAGATAGAAAAGGAATGATTGTTGCGAGAGGAGGAGTGAGGGATATGGAGAGATGGAGAAATGGGAAAGTGGTGAAAACGTATTTGGTGGAGGGAAGGTGGTGGGTAGGTATGAGTAAGTGAGTTCTGGTGAAGAGTTCAAAGTTGGAGGAGTGAGTGGCATAGCGCATGGTAATGACTAGGTGTGTTTGGAGATCTGGTACCATGTGATCCCTTTCGGGGGGAGGGGGGGGGGAAACAGTGTTTAATGGTATGTTTTAGCTGGGGAAGTGCGTTGTTCTCTCTTTGGATTCCTACGAGATGTGTTTAAAAGACGAGAGGAATATAATCAAGCAAAGCAAAGCAAGGCAAGACAAGGCAAGAGATTATTCAGTATTAAACAAGCAATTCAAAAAGTAAGCAATCAAGTTAATAATGCAGCCAGCGAGTTGATAACTCCAAACCAGTCACATATTCATATCAACTTCAAAAGAAAAAAAAAGCAGAACGAAGAGCTCATATCAAAGCATCTCCCAGCCCACCAAGTAATCATGCGGGAATTTACAAAGACGTAGGAATTCAAGATCGCTACTTCCTTTCCTTTCCTTTCTACGAACTTCTTCTATTCATTCCATGCGTAATTCCAAGGTGCCAACGCACCAAGTCGATCCGATGCCAAATTCGACTTGGGAGTCGGAAATACAGTACTTTTCACAACACTGATACCGCAGCTACATTAAGTACAACAAGAAGAGGGGGATGGGTAGGAATTTGCAGATGGACAAACATGTACCTACAAGTTGATTAATGCGAAATTTGTAGTGAGGAAAGGTTAAAACTGCTATATCAATTTCCACAGCGTATGTCTCATGGCCATATCCTTGGACTATTAAATGTTTCTTCAGCACCCCTTTTCCTTGTTTCATTATTGCTTTGAGGATGCTGACGCAGCGAGTTTCTCGACGCAGTAGAGTACACGATGCAAGAAAGTAGGAAGATGGCATACCCTGTACCTTTTACACGACAGGTAGATGTTTGAGTCCTTCGGGTTGGTGTCACTAGCTACAATCTATATAGTAACTCTGAGCAGTATACATCCTAACGGTATGTTTTTAAACACACGAATGGTCATGTCTGGATCAGAGCAAGGGTAGTCGAGAGTCATCGATACCATGTTTGTAATGGGAATGCCCTTAGCCATATCGAGAGTTTCCCTTTCGACAGCATGTGAGTGCGATTCTTGGACATCATTATGGTGTTTTCAAATGGACTGGTAGTGGCTTCAAAACACCAACTCATCACGTTCCGTCATAATATTCAAAGGCTCAAATCCGAGTAAACTATACGCTGACTTGTATGCCAATCAAGCAAATCACAGAGTCAAAGTATTCTAGTCAGACTTCCAAGTAGACATTGTCGAGTGAGCAGCAAGTCAACGCTTCCTTTTCACGATCAACCTTGACATATTACAATGGGTAATGATTTACTACATCAGCCATATGCAAACCTACCAATATACTCCTGACAACATCAGCTAACAAGCTTTCACTGCGCCCATGACAGCCATGGCTATTACACCGCAACGGCAGTGTCTCGAAAAGAATTCTTGGCAACAAAACATTGGTTGAGGAAACTGATTTCCCGCTTCGTACCAATCAAACCCACGAGCATCCAAAGATCAACAAAACCCCGACGATCTCCTCAGCCGTGTCAGTCTTGGACATGATACGCGTCAGCTCGTACGTGCCAAAGACGTCACTGGACGCAGGCAAAAAGGACACGGGCGGTTGTTGCAAAACACGATTCAAACAGCGGTCCTGATCAGCCTCACTCAACATGGTCGGTTGCTTCAGCAACTGCCAACAGCCATGGCTTGGACGATAATAAGCCGGGCGGGTGGGGAGGTGGAAAAAAGGGCCCCAAGCCACGACTCGAAGCGGATGGAGGCACATAAGCCTGAACTGACGTCGGACCTCCACATGGGTGTCCGGGCTGGGCTCCATGGTGGCCGTACGCGGTGTGCCCGACAGACGCGCGTAGATCGCCGCGAAGGGCAGCGCAAAAGCAGCAAAGCGTCGTGGAAGAGAGCGGGACTGCAAAACAAGGTGGGTTTGCGCCCGGAAGTGCGGGAACGATTGGGTCGATTTCGAGCAACAATGGTATCCACTTGTGCGCCTGCAGTAGCAGCGATAGTGAGCATCACCAAAGGACCAGGCTGCATGCATGCAGAGTCAGCAACAGCAGCAACAGCAGCAGCAACAAGCAGCAAGTAGCAAGCAAGACCCTGGGCTGGACTGCATAGAAGAGGGGGGGGGATACATGCAGTTTGGGTCCTCCCGCCCCCCGATATCAGTGCCCTTGCATCCCCTACATGGCATATGTCAAGCAGTCCGTGTTGCAGGATGTATGTAGGGACGGATCAATGTTCGTATTTGGCGATATCGACGAGAAGGAGAATAGAGAGTGAGAGAGTGAGAGAGAGAAAGAGAAAAGAACACCGCGGTTTGGGGAGGGGTGGAGGGGGCTGACCATGGCGTGTGATTGGAAGGGGAAGCCTTACCGTCGAGCTGGTTTAACCATTTTCTCATCCAAACTTTACTATCAGGAAATCAAACCGCCCACACACACACACACACACACACATACATACACACCCTCTTGAGCTCTCTGCCATGGACCGCATATACACTTTATTGTTCGGATGAAGCGATTTGCTGTCGGGAGTGCAGGCCGTTGGATCGTCGCCCGTGTCATCGACATGGGGTGTCATGGGGGGAGGTGGGAGGGGCCCGCAGGCAAGCAGGGAATCGAAAAGAGAAAGACTTTTTTTTTCTCTTTCCTCTCACTGTCTCTCTCTCTGTCTCTCTCCCCTTTGCGATTGTCGCTGCATGGGAAACGGGCCGATGGGCCCCAGTTATCTTGGGTCGACTCGGCATACCCTTCGTTGCCTCACTTTTGCCCACGTCGTCCGGCTGCATCGCAAGGTGATGTGCAGCCAAAAAAAAAAGCACGTAATAAGGTGGGGAGGGGTAACTCGGGGCTCGTGTTTGGAAAATAAAACGACCAGCTGGAGGGAAAAGGAAAGAAAAAAGGGGACAAGGAGCGCGCGGGAGATAGTCCATCGTGCTTCGACGTTGCATCCGTCTCGCGGGCTGCGGGGGGAAGAAGGGGGAAGAGACGGTTTTGCTCGTGTGGGATTGTGCGCGGTTGCATTAATCTCGACACTGCCTTCTTCCGTGCCCACGATAACCGAATGGAATCCTTCTCTGGCCCGCTTATGCCCTTTTTCAGAGCCGATCCGTGGCTGGATGCAGACATACAGGCATCCGCAATGTCCGTGTGGCAAAGAATGCCATTCCCCGGCACTTGCGCGCCTGCACTACCGTGCTATGTACGCATGTACGTAGATAGATAGCGACCGTACATGCACATGATTACGCGAGCAGCAGCCACCATGACTTTTTTTCCCTTTGGCTGTCCCGCCCAGGCTTGAAAGGATGAGGACAAGAGTTGGACTATGGCTATGACTAGGGAATGGCTGAGGGTTGAGGGGACGAGACGGCGGATCTTGTAGCCAGCCTATGAGAGCATGTCGTCGCCCACCACCAAGCTGGATACGTACTGCCTCCACACCAGCTATTGGCAATTTGCACCGCCATGCCCTGTGAGTCGTGATGCAGCCTCGTTGACAAATGCTCTCTCACCTTGATTGCGGCTCACTAGCATGCATGACAAGATCGCCATCCATCCTGGCGTCTTCTTGGACAATACCCAGCTTTCGCTGTGGTAAGTATCCAACTCCATCACTCGTAGCCGCCTGATGGACGGCATGGGGAAAAGAGGGTGTGAGCATCAAGGCAAAGGCCCATTGCGGCCGTCACCTCCGAACAAACGATAGCAATGCGAGGAAGACGACGACGACGACGACTACGACGACACCCACCACCACCACCACCATCACACTCTCAACATGACCTGACATGCAATGTAACAGCCGCCCGACCAGACCAGCCCTGCCCGCCACCACGGGCGTACGTTGTCCAATCTCCTCCTGTTGCCTCCAACCCCGAGCCACGCGTAAGTAGGCCGTGGAACGCTGACACAACCCTGCTTATTTGCATGTCAGCTGCAGGTGCATTGAGGCGCGGCCATGTCCACGTCGAGTAAGCCGCCTTTTGCAGATGACGCTTTTTAATCTGATATCTAGAACATCTAGTTCGCATCGAATATCAGTCACGTTTCTTTGCGCCATCATGCTTCTCCCCCCCCCCCCCCGGCACATCATCACATCACATCACACCGACCACGCGGTGGCTGACGGGCATGAGGTGCCAAATGGCTTGCGTCGGACTACGCGTGGGCAACTGGGATCTAGACGTCTGCCTGTGTCTTCGTTTGTGCAGACCCGTTTTAGCCATGCAGTCTGGCTTACATGCATCGGTGTGAGACTTTGTTCTGACTCTTGCCCTCCCTCTCTCTCGTATATAGTATGTCTTTGTAAGGGAAAACCGCGGCGGGGCTGGGCGGCGGCGGCGGCGGCCGGACAGTTGCACGTGTGAAGATGTGGCCCTGTCTATATGTGTGTGTATGTAAGTATGTGTTGTCTTGCCGCATGTGACGCGGAGCATCTCAGAGAAACAACCAATGTAAGCTGTAAGTACATGGGAAAGAAAGTAATCAAACCACCAACCAAAGAAACAAAGCGCAACGCAAAAAAGAAAACCAAAAACCTCAGATCAAGATGGCTTTCCCGCACTTCCTGAAGCATGGAGAAGGGAAAACAGACACAATGGACGTCGTCAACTTGCATCCGTCCCACAAAAAAACGTATGTAGCTAGTGTTAGGGGGGCACACCAGGAACCTGTCTCTTGCTCTCTCTATGTCCTCCCCGCACCATGTGCAACACCGGAGAGTTTTTCCCCCCTTCTTTTCTTGTCCTATCTCCACCGAAAAAGTGGTTCTTCGGGTTAGTATGTAAGGGGGGGGGCGACGGGAAGGAGGGCAAGTGGCAGAGCAAATGATCGGTCGACGATATGCAAGGCACCAATGACGGCATACACATAAAACCCATTACATATATGGTTTTATGCGGTGCAACCACAACCACAACCCCAACCCTACCACTACAGTTAACCCAATGCACAGGGAACACCGCCTGAAAGACAAGGCAACGAACCAAAGGGGGGACCAACCCGTGACAAGGGGGCAAACAAAAGTCCATCGGCTCGCCCGGCTCTAATACATGGTAGGTTTGGGGTATTACCCCCGCCACCCCTGGCATGATTTCCCGTCGCCCAGCTTTGTTCCGCCCGCCCCATTGTCTGTGTGTCCTGTGCTGTATACAAAATATCGGCCCTCTGTTATAGTATAGATACCGGGATCGAGGGATCAGCGGAACCATCTAACCGAGCAACCAACCAACAGTGCATGATATGTATACATATATCTATAATGATAATGATAATCATTATAGTATTCCGCGACTCGATTCAATTCGAATCGTCTGCATTTCAGGAGCAGCCACCACCACCACCACCAAAACAGGGGGGGGGGAAAGGGCAAAACCGGATGACGACGACAACGACGACGAAGCGTGCGCGATAAGCAAAAAAAAATCAACCAGTACTAATTACGGGGTGGGGGTGGGGGGGGGAGGGAGAGATGTTTTTTTTTTTTTAGGTTAAACTGCGGGAAACATGGGTACTGTAGGTGGTCAGTGCGTGCAACTGTTCAGCGGATGCAACACCATCTGCACCTTCCCAAAACAGACCCACCCACTTCAACGCGTGATAACTCCACCACCATGACTCTGATCGAGAAAGCGCTTGCAGCAGTCGATGCGCAAGATCCCAAAGAACGACTTTCGTATAGAGCAGCTGCGAAAAAGTTTAGTGTTGTATTGTCAACGTTAACGCGCCGCCACCACAAACAAACCTAGTCCTGTGCAGCCGCCGCAGAAAACACGAAATTACTCACTACACAACATGAAGCTAAGCTTGTAAAGTATATACAGAAGCTTTCTAGTCGTGGGCTTGCACCTACTAGGTCCATGATAAAAAATTTTGTGTCGAATATTGCGGAATGGGAGCTGTCAGATAGCTGGGTCACACGCTTTCTAGACCGCAACACCACTGACCTTACCATTAAATACACCACTGGGATGGACCGCAATCGTCACGAAGCTAATAGTCATGATAGTTATTGATCATATATCGATCTCATCTTCGGGAAACTTGATGACTACGACGTTGCGCCGCATAACATCTATAATATGGACGAGAAGGGCTTCCTACTTAGGTCCACCACAAGGTCAAAACGGGTGTTTTCTAAACAACTTTGGGACCAAAAAATGATTACCGCCGCCATCCAAGATGGTAATAGAGAGTGGATAATAGTTTTAGTATGTGTTTGTGCTAATAGAAGCGCTGTAGATCCTTGCGTTATCTATGAAGGCAAGGTTGGACTTCGCGATGGCTGGGTACGCGACCTAGAGGTCAGAAAACACCACGTTTTTTTCTCTACAAGTCCATCCGGATGGAGTAATAACGACCTAGGCTTGGCTTAGCTCGAACAGGTTTTTGATCGTCAAACGAAGGCGAAAGCCAAACGCGATTACCAGATGCTCATCCTCGACGGCCACAGTAGCCACGTCTCACCCGAATTTATCGAATATTGTTACTCCCATCGAATAATACTTTCAATATTTCCACCCCACGCCACCCATACTCTACAGCCTCTTGACGTGGCGTTGTACGGGCCGCTGTCGGCGGCGTACTCTAAAGAGCTATCAGAGTTCATACGCCGCAGCCAAGCATTGCTCCAAATGCAGAAAAGTGATTTCCTCCGCCTATTTTGGGTGGCGTATACATCTACCTTCACTACCGATAATATTTTGAGCAGTTTTACAGCCACCGGGCTCCATCCCCGCGATCCCAAAGTCGTACTCAAACAGTTCAAAACCACCACATCACAACGAGATAACAACTTGAAAAGTAGAGAGGTGGGAGATGGAGATAGCTGGCGTACGCTGTCAAGATTATTTGATGTTGCGGTACCGGATAGGTCGACGGCTGCAGCCAAAGAGCTCCGCCAGGCTCTACATTCTCTGCAGGTTAACAACGAGCTTCTCCACGTTGAGATTGACGAACTTCGCGGTGAAATCGCTACTAAAAAACAGAGGCCGAAGCATAATAGAGTTCTCGACCTTCAACAACACCAAGAGTACTAGAGTCTGGCGGTGGTGTGGAGCCCTCGGGCGGTACGGGAAGCTCGAGCGCGTCAGGCTGTACAACACCAAGAAGAAGAGGCAGAAAAACTCCAAAAAAAGAGAGAAAAGAGATGCGAGAAGCCGCTGCCCGGTATAAAAAACAAATAGCTACAGAGGCAAAACAGGCGCGGGAAATTGCAAAAGTTGCCCGCGAGAAGGAACGGGAGGCTAAGGCTGCACAACTTGCTGCCGCGCGCGCCCAAAAAGAACAAGATCGGCTTGCTGCAACAACAAAAAAATCTCGCGATAAGCAAAGTACACCTAAACGAAAAGCTTCATCGTCGCAGAATACAAAAACAGCAAAACGTCGTCGTGTGGTGGGCTGCGAGAGTGGTGATGGAGTTGCACCGCCGCCCGCCAAGCCCTCCACCAAAACCACCACCCGCGGCCGCAATATAAAGTTACCAGCGAAATATATATAGACGGAAATATATATTACTACTTGCTCAATACTCCACCAGAAAATCTCGTGATGATAGCTTTTGTATGGGGCTCTATAGCCTCATCTTTGGTGGAGCACCAATTTTGGTGGGGTGTTGCATCCGCTGAACAGTTGCAAGCACTGACCACCTACAGTAAGCAAGGCAACTAACTGGGCACAAAAACGGCTTTTTGCCCCCCGTAGCCTACCCACTCTCTCACATACATGTATACGCACACACACACAGACACACACTCACATAACGGTAACGGCTTTTTTTTTGGGAGGAGGGGGGGGAGGGGGGCTTGCTGAGATGTTGCCCCCTTGCTCGCGGGCGGGAAGAAAAACAAAAAGAGTGGAGCGGCCGTGGGAACGGGTCACGGGGAACGTTGCTTTGTTGGGATATCGTTACCAGTATCGTCATGTACTGTATACAGTATACGCCCATCATCTCTGTATGGACGCGATAATGACGGGGAGTTAAGGGGGGGGGGTTGTGTGTGCTCGATCTCCATCCCTCCGTCTCTCTGTCTCTCTCTCTCTCTCTGTCTCTTTTGCATCCTGCCACCGGCCCCTGGCAACTTCAACTCCCGGACAGAAAACTGCCTTGACGGCACATATCTATCCTATCATCCTATCTATCCATATCTCCATACTATTGGAAAATTTCCCCTTCCCTTCCCTTCCCTTCCCTTCCGTTCCCTTCCGCTCCCCCCCCCTCTTGCCCCGTTTTCCCGTTTGCCGTTTCGTCTTACCGCGGGCACCCGAGAGTGGAGGAGAAGGGGAGGGGGAAGACAAAAAGGCCCGTGCTATAAACGAACGATAATGACGATAACGACTCTTTTTTTTTGGGGCCTTTTGCCCTTTGCCCCCCTTCCCACATGTACCCGCCCCGCAGGGTCTGACATATGTATGTGCCATGTAGTATGTTTACCGGGTGGACGGGAGATTTGGGAGAGCTGGGGGGGGGGGGGG